>NC_137019.1:0-257500 GCF_032717465.1 Coenobita brevimanus | reverse complement strand
CTGTTTATAATTATATAAAGAATAAACCACAAAAATGTGTGATATATATAAATGAAATAGCACTTTAGGAAAAATGATAAGTGGAATTACAATCCGTCCATCTTGAATGCTGAGTTGTAACAGTAGATTAACACGACTGGTACTAGTCTGGATGAAGTGCTGTGGAACTGATGTAGAGCCGTAGTTCTGTTTTTCTGCCACCGAGCTACGTGAAAGAAGCTGCAAAAGGCGAAAATCTAGGCCAAGGTAAGGTGAAAGAACTATAGTCGGTTGCCTTTCAAGACCCGTAAAGCCAGGACGAGCACATATAACACAGCTGCCCGTCCTTGTCAGGCATGTGTTAGCCGGACGCTGTTGTATGTTCACTATTTCTCTGCGTCTCACACACGCTACATTTCATCGTGTCTATCCATATCCCTGTCATTATCCGCTCGCTGTTTATTTACACCTTTCGCTTCTCTTCCCCCTCCCTTCCCCTTCCCCTTCCCCTCCTCTCCTTTCTTCCCCTCCCCCATCCTCCCCTCCCTAGGCATTCCTTTTCCGCTCTCTCCCTTGGGATGACAGAAAGACACACACACAGAACGGAAATGAAAACAGAGAGAGAGGGAGGGAGGGAGAGAGAGAGAGAGAGAGAGAGAGAGAGAGAGAGAGAGAATAGAAGAGAGAAAGAAAAACGGGAGGAGGAAAGGTGTGTAGAGAAATGAGAAAAGGAGGAAAGATGAGTGGATGAAAAAGAAAATGTCAGTATAAGAAGCGGGAAGGTATAGAAGAAAAGGGAAGTAAATGAGGCGATGGGAGGAAGAATAAAAAAGAGAGGAAGGAGAGATGGAAGAATGAATGAACAGAAAGAGAGAATAAGAGAAAAACAGAACAACAGAGATGAATAGGAAATGGGAAAGAAGGAAGATGAAGAAAGGAAATGAGAGAAAGAGGTGTAAGGAAAAGGGAATAAGAAAGAGTAAGATAACGTAGGTGCATAAACATAAGAAGTGAGAATGAAGCAAGGAGAAGAGAAAGAAGTGTATAGAAGAAGGAATAGAGGAAGGAGACCGCAGCTACAACTACCATATTGATGTATCAATGTTTCAACAGTGGTTTTATTTACCTTCTCCCGGCTCCACTTTGTCGTGTGTGTGTGTGTGTGTGTGTGTGTGTGTGTATGTGTGTGTGTGTGTGTGTGTGTGTGTGTGTGTGTGTGTGTGTGTGTGTGTTTACTTTATATATTATTCCTTCATTATATCCTTCCTTTGGTTCTTTACTGTCTTCCTTCCGTCACCTCAGCTTTTTGCTTCTTTCCTTCCATACCTTTTCAGGTATAGCCCTCTTTCCTTACTCCTCTCTTTCCATGCTTTCTTCTCTTCCTCACGTTTTTCTTTTCTTACTCCTTTCTTCTTTCAGTTTTGCCGTTGTATTGTTGTCACCCCTGCCTCGTTCCATCTCTTACTGTCGTCCAGGTGTATGATGGTGTTTACGTCACATATGTTTTGTCCTTTATGTTCCAAGAGGCGTGGTAGCTCGGTGATAACACGTTTGTTCCTCATCTGCTTATGCCCTAGGACTAGATTCAACACTCAGACTTTGACTGACATATGAAGTGGGGGTGTGTCCATTCATGTGCTTGGATACGTTTCCACTCTGTCAATTCACACGAATGACATGCAGACTGTGACTCAGACACATAGCCATTACTACACTTCACTCTCACTACAGACACCCCATCCTCATTCGTACATCACAAGCATAGGGAAGGGTGAATTTGGTCAACCACTCTCCTGAGAAATTCTAGGCCAGCAGCAAACTTCGTGTGGGCTGTTACGGTTATTTGTTGTCCTTGTGTGCATGACCGGATGACCGATAGGGATTAAATTACCTGTATCATTTCTGCGACTTGCAAGCGTCCGGTATACGCAGGTTTACATCTTTTTCAGACATATTCATTTATATACTCTGCTTTCATTAGTTCCCCCCTTTCTCTTTCCCTTCCGATTTCTTTCATTTTTCTTCCTTCCCTTCCGTATTTGTTCCTTGATCTTCCTTCTTTTTCTTCATTTTACTTGCCTTCTCTGTGCTTCATTCTCGTTTCTTGTCAAAAAAGTTGCTTGTACATTGCACGCGAAACACTTGACTCCACAGACGATGTATACCATAGAATCAAATCTTCATTTATCCCCAGCCCTGCTTTCATGGTGGTGAACTATACGTATTTCTGGTGACATAGTAAGAATTCGTCATATTGGTCCATCTACTTGAGAATACAGTAAATCAACCTTCCTTAGATATCACGAGCTTTATTGGTTTATATAGGATATCATTACATCTCTCATGCGTTATAATTGAGCGTGTACAGTGGCAGTCAGGTATATCGCTCCCCTTTTTTATTCAAACAGTTATGACATATGTACATTACACAATATTTTGAAAAGTATGTTGGAGTCCAAAGATGGCATCACTGGGTGTGGGAAGTCATCTCTCACTATTTAATTATTGATCGTAAAGAAGTGGATGATTATTAGTGTTCAGAATCGTACCTCCATTTCTGTAATTCTTTTTTATTTTCCCATCTCTCTTCCACAACGTTTAGTTAATGTTTTTATCTTTTTTACACAGTTCTGCCACATTCTTGTCAACACGCCAGAGAAACTACTGTGGTCTTCTGTGTCTCCTCATTCGCCCGCCTTGTCGTATGGTCCACACCTGTTGACGACGTAAATTTAATCTCTGTCTTATCACCAGATGGGAGAGATTCATTCTTAGCCTCCCTGTTTGCGCGTGTGTTTGTAGTCAGCTGATAACCCTTTCATCTTAGGAACGTCTCTTTGTAGTTTAACCCTTTCAGCACGATGACGTCTGTAGTAGCTTATTATCTTTGGCTATTAGATGATTTTGCTCAGCTTAAGAGGGATCGTAATAGTGATTGGGATAATGAAGACTTAACACCTGCAGTTCGTAAAGTCTCTCTTAAGCTGTATAAAGCACTGTTGTTGAGTAAGAATATGATTAACAAGATATCCATCCATCCATTATCCAATTCTACGTTGCCCCATGAGGAGCGTAGAAGCCCGAGGCTAGGCAATTTGGTTCTGACATTTAAGATCACCCTATTGAAAAGTTTACTCTTGCTCTCTCCAGACGTTCTTATATATCTTAGGAGAGACGGTGAGCACTGGTGGAATTAAGTAAGCCCCTCGTTAACCCCTTCACTACCTTGGGACTGTTTTGAGCTGAATGAAATCGTTGGGTAATAGTAAGAATATATTAAGAGAGATGTGTCAGTCTTGAAGGGGTGCGAGGGGGTCTTTCCACGTGTGAAGAAGGCGGCATTTGACGGAAAGGGTTAAGGGGTTATTTGAGATATTTAACCCCTTCGATACGAGAAAGAAAATCATCAGGCACCATACTAAATTGGTTAAGTGGAGAGAGAGAGAGAGAGAGAGAGAGAGAGAGAGAGAGATTTATAAGGAAGCTGTAATTTGGTGATGATAAGTTTAGGACAAAAAATGACATCTGGTGTGACGGATATGGCGGAAGTGATGTGTGTTATCCCCTTAATGTCACTGTTATGGATGCTCACTCTGTCGTAGGTCGCTATTCAGTCTGCCCGCACATATAGACGGATAGATTGATTGATGACTAGTTCTCAGTCTGTCCTGTCCTTGCACGCTTCCCAATCCACTTGCCATCACCTGCATAGATAGATCGATAGATAGATAGAAGTATGAATGACTAGGTAGATGGATAGGTGTGGATGGATGGATGGGTGGATGGATGATCAGGCTGAGAGAAAAATGACAGGTTGTTTAGCTAATGGGGCGGAAGTGATGTGTGTTTGTGTTCCCCTCCGTAATGGCTGTGATCGCCCTAATATCAAGCTACGTCACAGCACACTTTTTCATTCCTGCCATACACCTGCCCTCACCTGCACCGATGTATAGGTAGAGATAGGTGGATAATTGGTGCTTATTCTATCAGACGCTGATTAGTCACGCCTCATATCTGTCGTCACCCGCACAGACAGATAGATAAATTGATAGATAGGTGGATAATTAGTGTTCAGTCAGTCATAGCACGTTTTAAGTTCTGCAACACATCTGCCCTCTCCTGCACAGATAGACAGATACATGGACAGTTAGATAGACTGATAGATTGATGATTACTGCTCACTGTCACTGCACGCTTTTCAGTCCTGCAACACACCTACACAGAAAGATAGGTAAAAGGTGACCGATTCATAGTGGTAAATGGTCAAAATGAAAAGATTTATGCTCACTTATGGAAACGTTTATTAAGGAGGGACAGCAGTTTCTGCCCAGCGTGGACCCTCCTTAGACATTTCCGTATGTGGTTATGGTTCTTCCTCTTGAACAATTGGTACGGTGAAATCAGGGCACACTTAAAGCTCTTCCCTCATTTTTCCTCGTACGCATTTTGTCCAAAGATAGATGTTCTTTTTGACCTTGGATGTGCAGCACGATGTTAAAATTTATTGTTAGGGGTTGTCCAGCTCCTCCGAGGCTTCTGGATACCATAACGATTAAAAGTTAACCAACACTTCCCTGCTGGACGTGGCGATGGAAGCTGAATGATTATGTGAAGGCAAACTGGAGTGACGTGAAAAACTACCCTAAGAAGACAGGATAGGCGCTGACGTTTTTGGGGGGAATGGAAATTATGGAAAGCAGGACAAGAGGATTGTTAGCGATCGTTTTCTTATGATAATACACCACTGAGCCGCTGTTTACACTCTACCTCTTCATCTGGCTGGAAGGAAGTCATAGCCAGGGATTGTCGTTGGTAGTTGCAAACTTTTGTAGACCGACGAGTAACTGTGACAATATTAACTGTTCTTCATGTAGTCCAGTTAACGTAGATGATGAGACTGGATCTTTGCGTCAGTTGATTGTCTGCATTTTAAAGTTCCTCGTGCTGTCGATAGGTGTTGATAAGCCTCCCTGTCCTTGTCTTCCAACATTTCCAGCTTCCATCTCCACCTTAAATTTATCAACAAGTCTTCGTCGCTGTGAAATCCTGGCAGCAACTTACCTCCAGCCAGGGATACAGGTGGATTGTGATCTTAAACTATAGACCGCAGATGAAGAACAACATTCAGTCAAGATTCTGGGTACAGTCGGTACCAAAAGTCCTGTCTCCTCTCGTGCTTCATTTCCACGGACATTGAAAGTCAGTCTTGGGAGTCCGCAGCAATCTCCACAATAATTTTTTTTTTTTCTTTTCACATCGGTGTCGGTTGCCCAAGATTGGTATATAAAGTACGGAAAAAGACGCAGATGAGGCGGCAGGACTTTTGCTGCTGACAATACATGACAATCCAACGCGTTTACTGTCTTTTGGATTAGGTACATTACATCAGCATCCAGTTAGCTTCCTACATGCTTAACCTACCTGTCTATCTGCCTGTCTGTCTATCCCTGTATGTATCTATGTATGTGTCTGTCAGTCTGTCTCTGTGTTACCAGACGCCATTTAACCTAGGAAAAAGACCTCTAGGGATATCCCTCCCTACTCAGTAACGACCCCCATCCCAGGACGTACCTCCCTCCCATACCCACAATGCACAGTATCGGTCAATTAGTCCTTCTGGCCAACACTTGTGGGGATATAAACTAATTAAACCAAAGTCCAAGCCACACGAAACTCGGTGGTGATGGGGTTTACAAGACCTCATTAGACTTCGACGCGGTCCCGAGACATTGTAAAGGAACTACTGACTGCCGCTTTACTCCAGAAATTACGTCCTCAGAATCATCCCCAACATACACACACACACACACACACACACACACACACACACACACATACTTTTTCTGTATTAACCTCTTCAACTCCAGGATATCATTGCTTATTCTTGCTGCTGCCACACAATGCTATTCAGGTTACTAGAGGGCATTAGTGGTGAAAGGGACAGTAATAGGCCGTGTCCAGCATTTCGGATAATTTGTCAGGTACATGGAAACTTCAGTAAATAGTAAGAATAAAATGATTAAGGCGTCATCCTGCTGAAATGGTAAATATTGCAAATCATTCTTAGCCCTACATTTTAATTGAGGTTTCTGTCAGCTGAGTAAACTCGTTTGGTATTGGGCAGAACTTTTTGAGATTACGTTTATCTGTCTTTATTTTTTTTATGCCACCTCGAAACCATTTTTATGGCGATAGATCTAAAAAAAATCGAGGTAGATGCCGCCTTCATTAACCATTTGCGTTACATATTGCTTCCGAAACCATTTGTGTTAGATACTGCCATCATTAACCATTTCACTGGCAGGGGACTCTTCTAATCTCATTAAAAACGTCTGGTGCTAACAAGAGGAAACCATAAACAGATATGACGGTAGTGCAAAGGTAAAGTCGCCTTCGTACTCTTGAAGGTTGATTTATCTTGATGGCTGCTGGCGAAATACTTGAGTTCCTAAGTATAGAGAGAGAGAGAGAGAGGGGAGGGGGAACGAGAAGGGAAAACGAAGACAGTAGGCAGAAAAGGAGAGGAGTATAAACAGGAGAGAGAGAGAGGACGTCTAGTGCAAACGAGAAATAGAGAAAAGGGGGGAAAGGGGAGGGGAGGTTGGAGGTAGTGGGGAAGTTGGCACATAGGGAACTTTCTGTAGTCTCCTAACCCCACACCCCCCATTTCTCCCTGTTGCTGTCTTATCCACACACCACTGCGTAACACTCTGTGTGTGTGTGTGTGTGTGTGTGTGTGTGTGTGTGTGTGTGTGTGTGTGTGTGTGTGTGTGTGTGTGTGTGAAAGAGACAGACAGACAGAGAGGGAGTAATATTGGCACAGGTATGTTGCTGTTTGTACCCTCCTCTCTCTCTCTCTCTCTCTCTCTCTCTCTCTCTCTCTCTCTCTCTCTCTCTCTCTCTCTCTCTCGTTCCTCCCCATACTCTGCTTCCCTTTATACGTCTATTTTTGTCACATAGTACTTCCGCGTTGGCGAAGAGGGAAGGAGGGAGGGGAGGGAAGAGGCTGAAAGGAGGAGGGGGAAGGGGAAGTGAGAGGAGAGAGAGAGAGGGAGATGAAGTGGAGGAAGGTGAGGGGAGAGGAACTTCTGTGTACGAGAGAGAGAGAGAGAGAGAGAGAGAGAGAGAGAGAGTTAAATAGGGCTAGAAATGGAGTTCGTAAAGGAAAACACATCTTGGAAAAACATGAAGGCTGAGAGAGAGAGTGAGAGAGAACTAGGGTCGCTAACACCTTGGAAAATGTAAAGTTAGACAAATAGCAGAATTTTTATTTTTAACTTTCTCCCCAGTTTCGTGCCTGCCCGCTGTGTAAATCTTTGTTGTTTTTTCTGGTAAATCACTTCACCTATAGTTCTTTTATTTTACCTCGGTCCAGATTTTCGCCCTTTTGCAGTTTATTTCACGTATCTCAGTAACAAGGACGATTCAGCGGCTCTACATCATTTCCATAGCACTTCTTCGAAATCTTGTTACAACTCAGGATTCACGACCTAGAGATATCAATTTTAGGGTACACAACCATGGCCTAGTAAATGAGTTATTGGTACAGGCATTCTCTTCAGTTCATGTGTGAGTTATTTATTTCCCTAGTAGCAGAGTTGCGTCAATACCCTAGTTCCTTCAGATGAAAACAGATTGGCAATAACATAGATCCTTCCCGATATTAAATCGTCATGTTGTAGCCTAAATTAGAAAGAAAAAGCATCGTAGTTATGATATTAAAATACGTTCTCTGTTCCAATCCGGTGACCACACTACGGCATACCAGCAGTCCAAGGTCGGTATTCTCGTGGGGTATGAAGGCTTCCTAACACATCTTCTATAGCGACTTATTTTGAGATGTGGCTGGTTAATGTGTACATTACCTATGCAGAGTATGGCGATATTACAGTGATTTATGGAACACGAAGGAGAGTAAGGTGTGATGAGCAAAATAAGTCGCTTAGGAAAAGGTATTAGGGAGTTTGCATAACCGACGAGAATGCGGGCCTAAGTGGGTTTTTATGTCTTTTTCCAAGTCTTCTGGCGCCAGTTCTTTTCTTACCTTTAAATTCCAGTGTTTACCTTGTTATTGATTACAGGTGAGAAGATCGGCGGAATCATATATTTTGTGTTTTAGCAGCAGTCCTTCACTTAGCATTCATGTGTACTAATTACCTTTACTCTTAATTGCAGGTAAGTTAATGGATGACCCACCTGTAGTCACTCATTGGCGTACTGAGGAGGTGAGTGAGTTATTAATACAAGCATACTCATTGATTTATATGAATTATTTGTTTCCCTAGTGAAGTATAGGTCCATGTATTTTGTAGCATAAGGGAGTAGATAGTGTATGCGTAAGGTGTCTGTTAAAATTTTTAGTATAAGGAAGGAGATAGGGTATTGGTGAGTTATGTGTTTCCCCAGTAAGGTATATGTATTCGATAGTATGAGGAGGTAGATGGGATGCTTCAAGGTCTCCCACCAAGGGCCTGGTCACATTAAGATCGGAATGGAACTTATTCTGATGCAAATTGTTTAAGTCGTGTAGGCCGGAGTAAAGGTTGGAATAAGAATACCGCGTTTCAGAAGGCCTGTCTATCTGTCAGTCCATCTGTTTATCTATCTGTTCGTCTACTTATCTATATCTATCAGTCTATCTATTTATCAGTCCAGCCGTTCATCCTTCCCCCGCATCAAGCAAATACCCTAGCTGCGCCAACCACGTGCGTGCGTTTATTTTTGTAGGGTCAGGGGTACCAACACTACCGTCATCAATACACACCACCTGTCTCCTAGCAGCCCCTCGGCCTTGCATTTCACATTTCTTTTTTTCTTTTTTAAGGTTCTCGGGTTTTTGCGGGATTTATCGAGAGAGGGGGGGATTAACTATTTTGTAAGAAAAGATACAGCATAATGTGAAAAATGTGAGAAAGAGGGGGGACAGGGGTTGAGTACTATGTAAGAAGATATATAGCATCGTGTGAAAAACGAGAGACAGAGAGAGAGAATGTGTGGGTGTTAGGTTGGCAGTGGAATTATAATCGATCTTGTTTTGCCCTTACCATATTTTCTTTTTCTCTACGCGATATCTTTTCTTCATATTTACCATCCCCTTTTCCAGTTCCTCCCTTTAATTCCTTCCGCGTCTCTGCCAGTATCCCCATTTTCGTTCTAATTTGGCTTATCCTTCATCCCATCTGCTCTGCTTCCCACAATAAAAACGGAATAATAGAGTGAATCTTAGAAATATAATATACTGACTCCTACGCAGCTCGTGGTTAATTGAAGTGTCGATTATAGCCTATATTATTTCTTTGCCAATTATAGACATGTACCACTTTTTCTTATCTTTATCGCTTGTGCTATAATTCCAGTTTAAGCACTTCACACTGATGACGTATATTTTAGATTATTCCTACTGCCTCCCGATCATAAAATTCAACTTGATAATGATGTCTGGCGGTGAAGAGGTTAATGAAGGCTTTGGTAACCCCTCCAGTTGAAAAAGCCCCTCTTAAGGTGAATAAAATCGTCTGAACGTAACAATAATAAAAACTGCGACAATAAAGTGGATAAAATAAAGGGAATTTTGGGAGATTTATGCAGTTGACAGTTCCTTGAGGAGCCAAACAGTATAGCATTAATTTCCCATTCAGTGCATTTCTTTTTCCTTTTTAGTAAGTTTTAATACCTTGTTACGCTGCTGCCAACAATGACAGGGTAATGCGGGAATGAGTTTTAGGCATTTGGGATTTCAATAAATACTCGACTGCATAATATTTCCGTACCCTATTTCTCTATTCCATATCCTTTATCTTTTGTTGATTATATAGTATTTCTCGTATTATAATTCCGCCCCACTTTTATATAATATTTCCATACCATTTCACTCTATTCCTTATCTTTTATCTTTGGGCGGTTTTATATTTCTCTACCCTAATATTACAGTATCATGCTACTTTTACATAGTATTTCTGTACCGTAATATTCCTCTACCATATCCCTTTATTCCTTATCCTGTATCTTTTGTTTTATTATGTATTATTTCTTTATCCTAATGTACAGTATCATCTCTCCTTTACTTATCCTACTTCCTGTGCTCTACTTGTCCTACTTCCTGTGCTCTGCTTATCCTACTTCCTGTGCTCTGCTTATCCTACTTCCTGTGCTCTGCTTATCCTACTTCCTGTGCTCTGCTTATCCTACTTCCTGTGCTTTACGTATCCTACTTCCAGATGACTGAGAATTTTGGAGCGAGTATGAGAATTTTGGAGCGAGTACCCGACCCCCAAGTCACTCCCCCCAAATCATTCAATAAATCAAGCGGGGCAGAGAACGCTTGTAAGAGAGCTGCGGGGAGGGGAAGGGGGAGGGGAAAGATAAGGGTGGAGGGAGTGGAGCGAGGAATGGGAGGGAGAGTGAGGGGAGGTGGAGAAAGGAGAGAGGAAACAGAGAGGAAAGAGTGGGAAAGTGGGGGACGTAGATAAAAAAGAGAGGAGAGAGCCTAGGGAAGAGAGAGAGAAGAGAGGAAAGGGAGCAAATAGAGAAAGGCAAGTGGATGAAGGGGAGAAGAAATAAGGACAGGAGGTAGGCGTAGTGGATTGAGGTTTGGAATAGAAGAAAATGGGAGGAGAGGGAGGGAGAGAGAGAGAGAGTTTCTAAATAAGTTAAGACGAAGAAGAATGCAGACGAAAGAGGGAAGTAAAATGGAGAAAATAAGTGCCGAGAAATGAATAAGGAAGAGGGAGAGAACGAGACAAGAAATAACGGAAGAGGAAAAATAAGAATGACGATTTAAAAAAAAGACAGGGAAAACAGCAATAAACTGAGAGCGGGTTGGAAGGAAAGGGAGGGATAGGAAGGCGGAAAGAAACGGATGGAATGAAGAGAGTCGTTGGAAAAAAGTAATGGGAACGCTGGAGAGAGAGGGGGAGGGGGGGAAAGGGTAACAGTGAGTGGGAGGAGGAGGAGGAGGAGGAAAGACAACTAGAGCACACCGAGGGGAAAAAAAAACTGAAAAACAGGGGCGCTGAGGGGAGTAATGAGGGGACTTGGAGGGGGTGGGAGGGCTGGTGTTAGAGAGAGAGAGAGAGAGAGAGAGAGAGAGAGAGGAATGGATGTAAAGGAGATATGAGAGAAAAGGAATGGTGAAAGGGAAGGGAGATGATTGCGTAGATATACAGACCACACAAACTCCTAGGTCTTTGTAGGGGGTTTGGCCTGTACGTTAAAAGAAGTCGTACTCTGTAATTACAGAAGTTTTGGAACAGGATACTAAAGGCTTTCTCTCACCTAATATATTTCCCGCCATTCTACCACACAAGGAAATAGGTAGAAGAATTAAATGCATTGCAGCACTGAAATGCATTCAGGAAAGTACAGTATATTAGAACATTTGAAAGTGATACCTATAGTGAGGCTACAGAACCAAAGATATAAAGCTAATACTATTAAACATTCTAGCCTTTTCATGAACGTATACGAGTATATTATGGTGGTGCATTGTACAGTAAATTTCGAGACTTCGTTCCATTAGCAACAATGTCTTGTTCGTATCTGTGTACATTGTGCATCCGATTTAAGTTCAGCTTCTTCAGTCCAATGGCATATAAATTTCATTGTTCTTGCTGAAAAAACGGTTTTAATTTGTTCCGGACAAACATTTCGAACTTGCGAGTTAGACACAGCCTTCCCTTACACCCTCATAACAAGAAGTCTGCCAAAAGATTAATTTAATCGTGTAGAAGCAGCAAAAATAAATAAAGCAAACGCATTACCGGACTGAAGGGACCGGGTGGGGATTGGAGGTGTCAGCAAAAATTTTTAAATCAATGTTGCTGACTTAGTTTTGTGTTCTAAAGCATGCAGTTGTCTGGCCTCTGACGCTTGGCCAGGAGGTCGAGTTGTGGCAGTCTTTGTTTATAAGGTTTGTGTCGGAGAGTGGGTATTTCTTTTGTTGGCCTCCGCTGCGCCCACACTAATTAAATTGTATCCTTACTTAAGTGGGGATCCAAGAATTGTACAGCAGTATCGAGAGAGAGAAGAGAGGAGGAGGTGGTGGTGGTGGAGGGAGAGAGAGAAAGAGAGAGAATGATCTGGAGGCGGGAGGAGAAAAGAAGCCAGAGGGAAATAAAGAAAGCAGAATAATGACTGAGAGGAAGAAGGATGAAGATGAGAGAGAGAGAGAGAGGTGGATGGTGTTAGGTAAACAGAGATAGAAAAAAAAAAGCACACATTTTCATCACAGTAAACGGATCAATAAATAAACAGATCAATAAACAAATTAAAAGAAACAGCAGATATAAAGTTACATCTGAAATAACAAAATGAAAATGATAAAGAAGAATCACATCTTTGCAAAACCTGACGTGATTGACAGAGGGAGTGGAAAAAGGCTACGTGTGAGTGATGTGACTAACGACACTAACGAGCTTGTACGACACTAACGAGCCTGTTCAGTGTCCCTCCTTAGGGTCACTACTGGCTATTACTGGATCACTGTCAAGGTCGCCACTCAAACCTGCTCCCTTTCCTGGATCTACCTAAACAACTTCCTTATTACGAAGATTTATTTTTTCCTCTTCTCTCTTCGACCAGACGATTTCATGACGATTTTGCATTTTATTCATGTGTCTTTCAGATGATTTTTAATTTCAAAAAAACTTACTGGTATTGAAGGGGTTAAGAAAGACTCCAACTGATGTCTCCAATCTCGAAAATTCTGTCTAAACCTACATGAAACAATTTGGAGGTAGTATAAATAAAAAATAAATAAATAGATTCACGTTACCAGACTAAAGGAGTTAAAATTAATCTTTCCTAACCCCTTCAGTGTCATGTCGATATTTACTTTAGTATTTTTATCATTGTGGGGGAGGAAGAGGGTCTTGGTAGTGGAGGGGCCAGTGGTGATGCCTGGCTTGGTGTGAGAGAGTGAATGAGAGTAATTGTGAGAGTGGGGCGCTGGCTGCTGAGAGAGAGGGAGAGAGAGAGAGAGAAGCTAGAGGAAAGGAGGGAATGAATGATAGAATAACATGACGGATTGCCGAATTTAAGTGGGAAAAGTGTGATGAATGGAGACTAGAAGAGCGAGTCTCTTGAGTGTAAGAAAATTAGAGAGTAAGCTAGTGAGAGAGAGAGAGAGAGAGGAAGTAAATGAGGCTATAACAGAACAAGAGGGGTGTAAATTATATCGCAATACGTGTGATGGCTGTGGTGTAATGAGAGAGCGAGAGTGAGTGAGTGAGTGAGTGAGTAAGTGAGAGAGGCTGGCTCACTACCCTCCTTAACACGACACTTCCTGCCCTTGTCATGTCAGAGGGACCCAAGCCTCCAGTAGACTCACTCCCCTTCCTCTCTCTCTCTCTCTCTCTCTCTCTCTCTCTCTCTCTCTGGGTAAAAGAGATTGAGGTAAAAAGAATACGTGTGAAAATAAAGCAAGGTCTGAAAAAACTAAATGGCTATGAGAGAGAGAGAGAGAGAGAGAGAGGAAAGTGGGTTAATACTGGGAGGAAGAAGAAATTAGAGACGAATTTGAGGAGGAAATGAGAGAAGAAGGTCTTAAGATAATGGAGAAAATGGTGAGAGGCAGAGCGGATGGAGACGTATTGAGGAAGAAGGTTAGATAGATGGATAGATAGACAGACAGGCAGGCAGACAGATAGACAAACAGAGACAGGGACAGAAGCAGATGAGGGATTGGAGTGAGGAAGAAACAAAAAAAAAATGATGGAAGGATGTGAGAGAGCAGGAAGCGAAAGAAATGAGGTAGAGGGGATGTGAAAGAGGAATGAGAGAGAGAGAGAGAGAGAGAGAAGGAAAAAGGAGGCGGGGAGTCACTTGAGGGGGGAGGAATGAGAGAGGAAGGAACAGAGTGAAGTAGGAAGTGGAAGAATTGAAAGCGGGAGAATGTGTGTGTTTGTGAGAGAGAGAGAGAGAGAGAGAGGTGGAGGGGAATGAAGGAGAGGAAGAAAAGAGAGTAAGGAAATGAACTAGGGGGAGGGAGAAAGGAAGGGAGGGAGGGAGGATGGGATACGGGACGAGGAGAAGAAGGAAGGATGGAGTGAACGACATGGTGGGGTAGAGTGAAAGAAAGATGGGAGGAAGAGGAAGGGAAGGAAAGGTGAAATGAATGAAATAGGGTGGGTGGATGAACGTTCAGGAAGGGCGGAAGAGGAAGGAAGAAGACAGAAGAGTGAAATGAGCAAAATGGGAAGGATGGGATGGACAGAAAAAGGAATGGGTGAAATTGAAGAAATAAGGAGGGTGAATGAGGGAAAGGGGAAATAAAACAAACAGGGAAGAGTGAAATAAAACAGGGTGGTAAAATGAAACAACGGTGAAACGAAACAAATAAGGAGGGTGGAATGAAACAGATAGGCAAGGGTGAAACAGATGAAATAGGGAAGGTTGTGTGGGTGTGGGAGGGAGGCAGCCCACCCCACAAGGTCTTCCCTCGGCCCTCGATTTGTTGACATTGGGTGATTGGAGGAGACGGGGAGGGAATGGGAGGAAATGGCGGAGAGGGAGAGGAGGGACGGAGGGATGTATCGAAGGAGGTGGGGAGGGAAGGAGGAAATGCTTGTGGGTGAGAGGAGGGGAAGGAGAGGAAGGAAAGAGGAATGTATCGAAGGAGGTTGAGAGAGAAGAAGGAAACGTTAGAGGGGGAGAAGAGAGAAGGGGAGGGAGAGGAGGAAAGGGAGGGATGAAATGGCAAAGAGGGAAAGGGAAGGGGAAGGAGGGATGAATGGATAGAAGGAGGGAGGGAGGACTGGCTAGGGGAGAGGAGGGGTGAGAGAGGAAGGATGGAAAATAAATGTATGGAGAAAGTGAGGGAAGGGATGTAAGTGTAAGGACGGATGGATGAATGGAGGGAGGAAGTCATTGAGAGGGAGAGGAGACAAGAGGAAGGAAAAAATGAATGGAGGGACAGAGGGGGAGGAGAGGAGAGGAGGGGAAGGAAGGGACAGGAGGTAGGGAAAAATGGAATGCACAAGAGAGGATGAGGATGGGAGGGAGCGGCAAGGAAGGAAGGAGGAAATGGCATAGAGGGAAGGGGGAGGGAGGTGGGAAATGAGAGAGGGAGAGGGAGAGAGAGTTAGGATGCAGAGAGATAGGAAATAAAAGAAGAAGGGAAGGGATAGAAAGGGAGGGAGGAAAGGGGGTCTAGGAGAGAGGGAGGAGAGATGAGTGGAGGGGAGGAAGGAGGAGACAGGTAAGGAAGACGAGTATGAAGGATTATTACCGGGAGGAGAGAGAGAGAGAGAGAGAGAGAGAGAGAGAGAGAGATTTAGTAGAGATGTAGTCCTTGATGTCTTTGTTGACATCGGCAGCCCCTAGTCATAAGAGAGAGAGAGAGAGAGAGAGAGAGAGAGAGAGAGAGAGAGAGAGAACATCGACTGAAAGAAAAGGAAAAGAGGAGGATGGTCGACATATATGAGGAATAATGACTGGAAACATGAGAAAGCAAACCTATGAGGGGAAAAAAATAAGCATCGAAATACACAGAAATCAGGAAATATACGCCTGTTTAGCTCCTTCCTTTCGCGGTCTTTTCTAACCTGAATAAAAATCGTCTAGTAGTAGCAAGAATATTAAATACCTGGTACATCATAGGACTGAAGGAGTTAAGGGTTTGTTTAGTTCTTTTGTAAATACTAGAGGTCGTTCTGGGTGTGTAAATTCATCCGCAGTAGCAAGTAAAGAAGAAAATCGTTTAGAGGTTAAAAGGGGTTAATGTGAAAGTCTAAGAGAAAAATAGAATGATATATATGACCATGAAACGTTGAGAGAATATTAATTACAGGACAAGGTAGGCCATAGTGAGGTGAAAGTGAAGCAGCATCTGCCAAGGAGAAATCAGTATTATAACCATTGCAGGATGAGTGAAGTTTTTATCTGGTTTTTCTTTTCATTATTATTATTATTTTTTTCCAGCGGATGACATAATTCAGCAGTGGACAGACTTCTTGTTGTGACAAGGGTGATGGGGGAGGTTGAGGGTAGACGGGTTATAGGGTCAGTGGCAGTGGGTATGCTTGTGTGTGTGTGTGTGTGTGTGAGAGAGAGAGAGAGAGAGAGAGAGAGAGAGAGAGAGAGAGAGAGCGAGCATGTGCGTGATGTGTATGTGTTGTGGTTAAGTATTATGAGATGTTGTTAGTGGATTTATCTGAATTGCGAGCTGTTTGGCGTGTGTTATGATCATGCTATGTGTGATTCATGAGTTAGGTGTTACTGGTATCATGAGTGACTTTACTGAGTATGTTGTAATGATTGTGGTTATATTGAGTGTGTTGTAAGTGGATGGTTATTGAGTGTGTTGTAAGTGGATGGTTGTTATGTTTTAAGTAGATGTGTATTAAATGTGTTAACGTGGATGTTTATTAAGTGTGTTTAAGTGTATATGTGTTAAGTGTGTTGTAATAAGTGTGTCGTAAGTGGATGTGTTAAGTGTTATAAGTTGATGTTTCTGTGAGTATGATAAAAGTTGATGTTTATCCCATATGCCGTGAGTGAAGGGACTGTGAGGGTAATTTGACTGAAGCTGAGTCTGTGGGAATGTGGGTGAGCGTGAGGGGGAATGTGGCAAGTGTCCTAAAATGGCTTGGAAGTGGCACAGCATTGAGTGAGAGTGAACCGGAGTAGTGTGCGAAAATAAGTCAGTGAGTGAGAGTGGCCGAGAGATAAGGGATGAATGTAGAACGGGGCAGTGGTTAGATAAATAGATAGTTAGATAGACAGAGAGAGAGAGAGGGGGAGTTATACAGTAGTGAAAGTTGTGACCACATCTTCACTACTCTAGCCTGCACACCCCTCTGGCCACCCCTTCCCCTCCTCTGTATCACTCTTCGCATTCCCCCCCTCCCTTTCTCTTTTCCTGCCGCTTCACCCTACCCTTTTCTTCTTGTTACCCTCTTCCTTCCCTCTTCTCTACCCCCCTCTTTCTCTTGACCTGTTATCCTCCCCCTCCCTCCCCTCTGTAACCACCCCTTTCCCCCTTTACCTGTAACCCTTTTCCTCCCCCTTCCCTTCTCCCTTTTCTGTGCATGTCTCACCTTTTTGTTTACTTTCCTTCCCTTCCCTCCCCTTGCTATTTCTCCCTCCCCCCCCTCTCTCCTCTAGCTTCCTCCTCCCACCCCACCTGCCCCTTCCCCTCCCCGCCTGAGCACTCCCCCACTCTCTCCTCTATCTCCGTATACTTCCCCTCCCTCCTCCCCCACCTCTCCCTCTACTGTGTATCTGTCACCATTCTCTTTTCCTGTCCCCCCATCCCCCCATTCTCGTGTCACCCCTCTCCTTTCTTTTTCTTCTTTTTTCCTTCACTTTTTCTCTGCCTGTCCTCCTCCTTCTCCTCTTCCTCCTCCTGCTCCTCCTCCTCCTCCTCCTCCTCCTCTATCTCTTTCCTTAATCTTCTTTCCTTTTGCACTTTCCTTTCTTCTCAGGTGATCCTCTCCTCTTCCTCCGTTTGTCTGTCTTTCCCCACTATTACTTCTTCCTCCATCTCTTCCCTCTTCCTTCACTGAGTCTCCCCCCCCTCTGTCCCCTGTTTCCTTCCTCTCACTCTGTCTCCTCTTTCATTCTCTTCCCCTCTCTTCTCCCTCTCATCCGTCTTTCCTCCTTCACTCCCCTCTTCCATCCTGTCTCTTCTCTTTTCTTCCACCCATATATCTTTCCTCCCTCTCACCCCTCTTTCCTTCCTCTTACCCCTCATTCTTCCCTTTCACCCCTATTTCATCCCTCTCACACCTCGTCTCTCCTTGTCACCCTTTTTTTTCCTCCCTCTCACCCCCTTTCCTTCTTCTGCCCACCCTTCCCTGTCTCCTCTTTTTCCTCCCTCTCACTCCCACTTCCTCCCACTCACCCCTGTTTCCTCCCTTGCACCCCTGTTTCCTCCCACTCACCCCTGTTTCCTCCCTTGCACCCCTGTTTCCTCCCTTGCACCCCTGTTTCCTCCCTTGCACCCCTGTTTCCTCCCTTGCACCCCTGTTTCCTCCCTTGCACCCCTGTTTCCTCCCTTGCACCCATGTTTCCTCCCACTCACCCCTGTTTCCTCCCACTCACCCCTATTTCCTCCCTCTCTCCCCCTTTCCTCCTCCTTTCCTCCTTCCTTCCCTGTCTCCCTTTTTTCCACACTCTCACCCCAGTTTCCTCCCTCTCTTCCCTTTTCCTCCTTCTTTCCCCCCCCTTCCTTCCCTGTCTCCCTTTTTTCCCTCAACTCACCCCTCTTTCCTCCCTCTCTCGCCTCTTTCCTCCCTCTCTCGCCTCTTTCCTCCCTCTCTCGCCTCTTTCCTCCCTCTCTCGCCTCTTTCCTCCCCCTCTCTCGCTTCTTTCCTTCATATCTCCTCTTTCCTCCCTCTCTCGCCTCTTTCCTCCCTCTCTTGCCTCCTTCTTCCCCCTCTCTCGCCTCTTTCCTCCCTCTCTCTCGCTTCTTTCCTCCCTCTCTCGCCTCTTTCCTCCCTCTCTCTCGCTTCTTTCCTCCCTCTCTCGCCTCTTTCCTCCCTCTTTGTCACGCCTCTTCAGCGTCCCTACACCTCTCCCCCTCTTCCCATTACCTGTCACTCCCGTCCCCTCACTGGCCATTCTTCACCTGTCACCCGAGAGAGAGAGAGAGAGAGGGAGAGAGAGAGAGAGCTCCGTGTAGAGAGAGTTCCGTGTAGAGAGTTCGGTGTAGTGTAGTAATATAAAGTCCGTGTGTGTGTGTGTGTGTGTGTGTGTGCCAGCTGCTCATTAACCTGCACCCCGAGACGATTAAACTTAAGTGAGATCTCGTAATGATGGGGTTAGGAAAATTCACCATAGCGATTAACCTTTCGTGCATGATTATCATTTACCTTATTCCTGTAGCCGTCAGACGAGTAGCCTATATGTAGCTTAAGGTGTTGAACACGTACAGTTGCGGACAAAAATACTTATCCACTTCATTACGATTGATAACGAGGCACTGAACAAGGACTTGTGAAACCGAGTGATGCCATTTTCGGAGTCCACAAACTTATCAGAATAGTAAGCAAGAGTTCCTTATCTGTTCGACCAAAAAAGTGGAATGATACAGGTCGCGGAAGTTCGCAGGCAATTTCGTTTTTTTAATCCGTCCACACGTGCCTCACCGAACACGTGCCAGCCGCCGAGACACACACCTGAGAAGCTACGTGTTGTGTTGTTTGGTGTTCCGTCGCCGCTAGTGTACAGGTGACGTCACAGGTTCTTGGTTCATTGGTTGGCACGTTGTACAGGATTGATAGCAGTTATGGGTTTTTATAAGTCATTGTGTATTTAGTTGAAGGGACCGATACAACGTCTTCATTGTGGTCAGACTGTAATGTTGCTTAAATATTCCCTCCATATTCAAGACATCCTCTTCGTATTCACCAGACCATCATGCTACTTTAACATACTCTCCATACTCGAGACACCCTTTCATAGCGGTTAGACTGTCATGCTGCTTAATCATTCCTTCCTTATGGACAGTCGTTTAAATAGATAAATTAATTAATCAATCAGTTAATAAAACTCTAAACACAGGTGGTTGATAGTTTCACAGTGGGCGTTGGTGCTGTTCGGGTTTTATATTTCTCAACAGATGTTAGGGTTCACATGTTGTATAAAGTTTCTTCTTTGTTCTGTTGTGATGGACGGTATTCATTAACACTGATGAATCGTTGCTGGAGATTATTTTCAAGATCTTCATTCACTGTTTCAAAATACAAAGACGGAAGTTTTACAGATTCCTTGAAGCAAGTGTACAAATGCCTGTGCATCAGGAACTTAAGTCCTCATCTGTACCTGCTCACCTCACCTGTGCTTGCTGACCCTCCTCCCCCTATCTCTCAGCCTTCCTCCACCCACCTCCCTACCTCCCTCAATCCCCTCAACCCACCCACTTCCTTGTCTCCCTCAGTCCCCTTTACCCACCCACCTCCGCACCTCCTTCAGTCCCCTCAACCCACCCACCTCACAGCTTTCTGAGTACCTGCTTGTCTAATTGTCTGCCTGGTCGTGTCTGGCTACCTGCAGAAATACTTACATCGCTTAGTGCCTGCCTACTTGAGTGCCTACCTGCCTGAATACATAACTACCCATGTGCTTACTTCCCTGACAACCTGTATGCCTGCCTACCTGAGTGCCTGCCTGCTTAAATGCCAGCCTACCTGAGTACCTGCCTGCTTAAATGCCAGCTTACCTGAGTGCCTTCCTACTTAAATGCCTGCCTACCTCCTGAGTCCCTACCTACCTGAGTGACTGCCTACCTGATTGCCTACCTGCCTAAATACCTGCCTATATGAATTCCTGCCTAACTGAGTGCCAGCTTACCTGATTTCCTACCTGCCTAAATGCGTGCCTACCTGAGTGCCTGCCTACAAGAGTGCCTGCCTACCAGAGTGCCTGCTTACCTGAATGCCTACTTACCTGAGTGCCTGCCTACCTGATTGCCTACCTTCCATCCAGTTTACATATCGAAGTCATATTTTCATGTTTAATTTTTGTCTTTCCTTCATACTTTCCTACCTCGTGTGTGTGTGTGTGTGTGTGTGTGTGTGTGTGTGTGTGTGTCAGTGAGGGTGTTAGTTTGCATGTGTACGTGACCAAATGCCGGTCTGCATAATTAAATGCTTGTCAGCTTGTTACTTGCAGTCGGTTCACACACACATACACACACACACACACACACACACACACACACACACACACACACACACACACACACACACACACACACACACACACACTATATGAGCTTTCAATAGTGTGAGCTTTCAGCTCCCTTCCGGGAGGGTAAAAGCTGACGATCACGACCATCAAGTGATCCTGACCGACCCGGTGAATTACCCGGTGAATTACACACACACACACAAATCTGTTATCAGTGTGGAGAGAGAGAGAGAAAGAGAGAAGGGCACATGTGCACTCTTAATAGTGACGTAGGTGAGTGTGTGTGTGTGTGTGTGTGTGTGTGTGTGTGTGTGTGTGTGTGTGTGTGTGTGATTATTTTGGTGAAGTCGAGTGAGAGGAACCCTAAGCTTATCAATGGAGGGGAAAAGACTCGTGATTTCTGCTCTTTCTTTATAGTGTTTTTTTTTTGTTCCTTTTGTTTGTGGTTTGTGTTGTTGTTATTTGTGATGTGTTATGGTGTTGAATTGTTCTTGTTTTGTTATGCTGTTATTCTTGTTATTTTGTTCAAGGTTATGTATCGATCCTTCCGCTTGTATTTTCTCTCTCTCTCTCTCTCTCTCTCTCTCTCTCTCTCTCTCTCTCTCTCTCTCTCTCTCTCTCTCTCAGTACAGAAAAATTAATGGATAGAATTGCACTAAAATTGGAATTGCAGTAAAGGGTCTTCAGTGTAACACACACACACACACACACACACACACACACACACACACACACACACACACACACACAGGATCATGAGAAAAAAAAAAACGAGAGTGATGATGTTGGCACTGAGATAAGCACTCCCTCTGTGCTCTTGTTTTTGTTGTTTGTGTGTTCTTATAGTTCGTTTTGTTTGTGTTGTATTGTTTATGTATGTTATGTTGTTGTGTTACTTTGTTGTTGTTTGTATTGTAGTGCATGTTCTCTGTGTGTTGCATCGTAGTTACAGTATTTCAGTATTGCGTTGCCCTTTTATCCTAGTTCTTCAAACTCTTTATTGTGTTGCTATGCTAGATTTTTTTTATATATAGTGGAACATTAGCTCAGTCATGCTTCTGTGGCAGTAATGAGGTTAGTGGGTAAGTATTTTCAGTTCTTATGCAGTTCTTATTCATTCTTTTGTATCAAGACACCCTTGTCGTTTTTCTAGCGCCATGCTGTTATATAAGGTTGTTATGGATGTGTATTATGTCATTGTTTATACTGTCATAATACTGTTTTTATGTTGTACTTCATACGCTTTGATAATCGTATTTTGATCTATGTTTTTCCTTTTCGTGGTGGTGATGATAGTGGTTGACGTCGTATTGGTAATTTGTAATGTTGTACCTCTTTTTTTGGGGGGAGGGGGTGTTTGTGGCGATGGTGGTGGTCTTGTTTTGTTAGTTTACCCTGTTTGGCCTTCGCATCAGTCTTAATTTTAGTAACAGTGTACAAGAAGGAACTGTGGATGACCTTGGAGTCCTCCTTTTAGAGCTGAGAACTAGAGGAGCCTGTGTCCAAAATGCCCGTTTTGAGCAACAGTCACTTGAGGGTTTACACTGATTAAAATAGAGTCATTTCTCTAAACATAAATAATTCTGATTCGGTAAAATGTCTAAGTATCTTCTTTCAAACTTGTGGTACCTAGTGTGACAGTGATATAACACAGATAAATCGCCATGTTACATGGTTTCTGTTTGACAGTGTAATGTATTTAGCACACCACAAACTATTTTAAGAAGACCAGAGTAGAGCAGTTGTTTTAGCTGTAATTCATATCTTTTAATCTTATTAATAAACATCTTCCCTTCAGAAGGCTCCTGATAAAAGATTGCTGTTGACATTGCCTTTCTCATGTGTCTCTGCCATCTTCAGTCAGCCCATCCTTACCCTGTCTCATCCACCGTGCGCCGCCCAACCCAGTCTAATGCTACCTTACTGCACGCTATTCCGTCTCACCCCATCCCGCTCCACCTTGCCCTGTCTGATACCATCGTGCCTCACCCTGCCATGACAAAACCCACGTCAGCCTACTCTGTTTCGACCCAGGTTGCCTCACCTTACCCTGACCTACCCTACCCTATCTTTATTCACCTAGCCCCGACCAACCCAACCCTGTCTCATTCTATCCTGCCGCACCTTAACCCTGTCTCGCTCCACCCTGCCCGTCTCCCCATCGCTTTACACTGTCCCAGGATACTGACTCTGATGACACTTCTATGTGACACTGAAGGAACACTTGGTTTTCAGCCTCCACATGCCTCGAACACTTGGGATTTTGTGACACTGACTCCAATGCCACTTAGTCGTACATTTTGTTTTTTAAGTAAGGATAAGTTGATTGGAGTACATTTGGTGGCACATGCACAGTACTGTAGAGGTATTGTACTACTATAAGATGTATTTTAAAGTGCTTTTTGTTGAAAGGAGACGCACGCACAACTGTAAATAGACACTCCAGGAAAACACACACACACACACACACACACACACACACACACACACACACACACACACACACACCTGTTCTGATACGCGCCAGGAAAAGCTTAAACCATGTGCACAAGTACGGGTACACACACGCACACAGACCCAAGCCAACACATACACACAGATATGTATTTCCTATGTAGTGCCAGAATGAGAGAGAGAGAGAGAGACAGACAGACAGACAGACAGGAGAGGATACTAGGACGAGAAAATAAGCATATGAGTTTTGGAGGAAAAGACAGAGAATGACGCAGCAAGGAAAAATGTGTGTGTGTGTGTGTGTGTGTGTGTGTGTGTGTGTGTGTGTGTGTGTGTGTGTGTGTATGTGTGTGTGTGAGAGAGAGAGAGAGAGAGAGAGAGAGAGAGATTATGTACGAAAAAAAGTACTGGGTAGGCTACGTAGTGAAAGGCGACAAAGAGCAACGTCATTCTTAAACCCTCCACTGCCATTACAACTCTTTTTATTATTATTATTATTATTATTATTACAACGTGACTTTTATTTATATTTCCCGGAACTTTAATAGCGGATGAGTTTAATATTTATTTCCTTTAGTCCCTTTACTGATAGAGTTTTATTTTAATTCAATAATACTGTATGGAAGTAAAAGGAAAAAATACACCGCATCGCAGTGACACTTGTATATTCTAATTGTGCGTTGTCTAAGCGATTTATTCAGCTTAGGAAGGCTGCTAGTAAGGCAAGGGTTAATGAAAGCTATACCAATCCCCCACATTTCGAAAAATCTGTTAGCTGAATAAAATCGTCTGGAAGTAACATCAATAACGTCATGGTAGTGATGTGGTTAAGATCGCGTGGTGCCAGCATGTCTTTGTTTATGTACGTGACGCCTTCCATTAACCCATTTAACACGATGACTATTTAACTCCCCTATTTACTCCTCAATTTTGCAGCTTTGTATTCTCTTTTCACCTTAACCTATTATCTCCTTTTCCTTCATATTTCACATAGGTAAATGGACGAAAGAGATGCCATTACGACCCTACATCCTTGTCTTAGCACTTCATCATGACTAGCATCATATCATAGTGCAAATCTTCCTCTACACCTTAGTATGCAAGATGGATAGGTGGCAATTTTAGGCCAGGTTGGAGTGAAAAGAGTATAGTAGTCAAGGGAGTATCGTCCCCCTCCCAGTTCGGAAAGTCTCTAATCTCAACATACCAAGGATGAAGATACGTCATCGGATTGAAGAGGCTAAGCTGAGTAGAATCGTCTGGAGGTAAAGAATACAGAAATCGTCATCGTATTGAAAGGGTTAAGGGATATTTTTTAACACTTCCCCTAGGCGAGAACTTTCCTCATTTGTGGAGGTTGCAAGGAGGCGAATTGTTTGTGGCCACCCCTTCCGAGGTTAAGGCGTCTGGCTATAGATGGATGGATAGATAGGTTGTAAAGAAAAAATTAAAAGGGGTTAGTAATTTAGTCCAAGTTCTTCACGGAGTATACTGAACTGAACGTGTGAATATTAGCTTATTATTGTACTAGTTAGAGCAGTTGGCTGTGGTCCGAAAGAACGCGAGGTCGATCCTAGGCTGAGGCAACGATATGTGGGTATGAATATGGTTGAAACAGACTGTGGAATTTCGCAAGACCCACCAATTTATCCGTTGTAGCATGAAATAGATTGTAGTGGAAGGATTCAGTATGGACGGTGCGCTTGGTGTCCAGGTGATGATATGAAAAGGTATGTGACACGTAAAGTTGTTGAGATTCTGTACCTAGACTGGACACTGAGAAAAAGAATTGTGTCTGAAAATTAGAGCCAGTGACACAAAAATAAGAGGTACTGTGCTTAAAATATTCTCTGAGTTTGTCTTTCTTACGTCAAATTAATGTCTTGTCTTACTAGGAGCAGAGTAGGAAGAAGTTGCAGGAAACACTGAGAGAAAGTGAGTGGCGAAATGGGTGTGTGTGTGTGTGTGTGTGTGTGTGTGTGTGTGTGTGTGTGTGTGTGTTACGTCCTTAACTCCCAATTCACTATCACGATGCTGCCCAGAGCCCAATGCACTAATGGCGTATCTCACAGCTGCAGTGTTTTGGCATGACTCCACAGAATAGACGGGTACTCAGACGAGGAGAGAGAGAGAGAGAATCGTAGTGTCTCTCTCTCTCTCTCTCTCTCTCTCTCTCTCTCTCTCTCTCTCTCTCTCTCTCTCTCTCTCTCTCTCTCTCTCTCACTGACTTTACCCCTTCCTCCCTTATCATGCTTTCCTACATTTCCCACAAATCTGCTTTCCTTGCACTGCACTCTCATCTTCATCTTTCCCTTCCCTTCTTCACTCTTCTCCTCACGTCCCTCCTTATTCTCCCTCCTCCCCATCCCTTCCCCAAAATCCACTACAGTGGCAGTCCGAGAGCATTATGCAAACTGACTTTCCTCTTTTCTCATCCCCTTTCCTTCCGCTCTTTCCCCTCCCCTCCCCTCCCCTTATCCTCCCTCTTCACCCGCTTCACCCTTCCCTCCCCTTTCCTTCCCTTTCCCCTTTCTACCCTCACTCTCACTACCCTTCTTTTCTGCCAGCTTTGCCTCTATCCCCTTTCCCCTCTCCTCCCATCCATTTCGCTCTTTCCTGCCTTTCTCCCTTCCTGCCTCCTCGCTTCTCCCTACACTCTCACCAATCCTTTCCATATCGCTGCACATCCTCATCTGTCTTTTCCTTTTCCTGGCATCCTCCACTTTATCTTAATCCTCCGCATGTCTCTTCTTTCCCCCTCCCTCTGTTTCCTGGCAGACCATGTTCCCTGCCTTTCTCTCGCTCCCTCACTTCATTCCCTCATAACTATTTCATACCTTCTCTGTTTCCTTTCTCTTCCTGCCCCTCTCCATTCCTTCCCCGTTTGTCCCGTTCCCCCAGCCCTACTTCTCTGTTCTTTCCTCCCCCTCCGTCCCCTCTCCTTTGCCCCCTACCTTTCTCCTCCTCACTTCCCTTTCATCTCTTCCCCATCTCTCCCTGTCTCCTTGGCTTATTCTTCGTTTCTGTATTTACCTTTTCATCCTCCTTTTCCCTCCTCTCTTCCCCTCCGTTCCCCCCCGCCTCCGATCCTTACAAAATTGACTATACTGGAAATTGAGGTGAAAATGTTGAAGGTAATCTTCTCTGTGTCTTGGGACTTCTTAGACTTAGACCATTAACCCCACCCCCGAGAGAGAGAGAGAGAGAGAGAGAGAGAGTGTGTGTGTGTGTGTGTGTGTGTGTGTGTCTGTGTAGGAAAATGAGAGCAACAGCGTTAAGACAGAAGAGTGTGTGAGTGATTGAGTTAGTATACATGTACTGTATGTGTTTGTGGGTTCATGTAAATTGCAAGTGTACTGCCTTGTGAATATGAGTTAGTGAGTAAGAGTGCTAGGGGAGTGAGACTAAGATTGAGTAGGGGAGTGAGTGAGTGAGAGTAAAAGTGAGTAGGAGAGTGAGTGAGTGAGAGTATGAGTGAGTAAGTAGTGAGTGAAAGTAAGAAAATGAGTGCTTAATTACTTGCTGTGACCTCCTGCTATTGTTTGACTTGCTCATTACCATCCCGTGCATCACACTGACCTTCTTTCACTAATTACTGTGCTTGTTACTGTGTTTACAAATTTAAAGGAACATGTTTATATCTTTTATTTGGTTCGAGTTTGTTTTAATGTCTGTTTTTCGTATGTGTTTCACTTCTCTCCCTTCGATCTCTTTTCCCCCTTCATTTTCTCCCCTTTTTTTCCTCTCCCTTCCGTCTCTTCTCCTCTCCCTTCCCTCCGTTCCTCCTTTTCTCCATAAATGCCCACTACTGCTTTCCCTTCCATCTTACCTTCTTAGATGCCTGATTTCCTTCCTTGTATTTTAACATAAATGGCTTACTTTTTTTGCTAACTCTCTTCATTACATACAGAGCTGTCTTCCTTCCTTCCGTTTTACGTACTTTCTTTCCCCCATGTACTTTTGTCCTTTCCTTCACCTCTTTGTAATTCGTCTTTCATGTTACTGTATTTTTTCATTGCAAATAAATGTTTTCCTTTTTTTGTACATGTACCGATATCTCTTTTGGTTATCCGTTCCTCTCTTTTTTCTCTCTCTCTCTCTTTTTCTCCTCTACATGCCCAAATTCTTTCCATTTTTCCGTCTCCCCCAACGCACCCCTTTCATGTTCATTTTTCTTTATTGTATTTTCCTTGTTTTCTTTCTCCTTTTATTTCTGTCTTCCATTTTTTTAAACATATTGCGTTCTCACCCACTCATGCTTTCCTTTTACCTTTCTTCCTTCCTTTCTAATTATTTTCTCAGTCTCCGTTACATCCGTCATCGCTTACCTTCTCCGCCTGCTCTTCTCCATCCTTCATTCATGCCCTCTGTTTTCCTTTTTCATCCTTTTATTTTTCACTTTAGTGCATTTTTTTAAATTCTATTCTTAGTTGCGCCTTCATCCACCTCCTCCCCTCTCTCCCCATGTCGGGTATTCATTGTTTACACTCCTCTCTTTTCTGTATTCACTTATTATTCATTATCTCGCCACCACCATCTTATTTACTCTTTTTCACGTCGACTCTCTAGCTCGTTCCTTCGTGTTTTTCTTTCCCATACATTCATCCCCTCGTTTCATACCCTCGTCCCCTCCCTCCCTCCCTCTAGACGTTCTCCCTTCTTCCTTTATACACTCAGTTTGTTGTTTTTGTTGCGTCAGAAACTCTGTTCCTTAATCTCCCAACTTGCCACAGGCTTCCACATTACTATCCCTTTGCCCTCAGCAATAACACAGCTCAGTATTTCATCTCTGAGTATTCTAAGTGTCGCATTGTGATGTAATACTGGATAGTTAACATTGCTTATTTATAGAAATTAGCCTTTTAAACCTAGCATATGATGATTAGCCTTTTAAACCTAGCATATGCTGAGCCTGCTCCGTGCTTTTTTCACCCTGTATACTCACTAACTGTGCAGTGACCTGATTTTCCCCTATATGAAATGCAGTTTTCATGTGTGGGATGCTCACTGCACACACTACTACTCAGCCGGGTGTAGTCATTCACTTTTCGTCTCATTAGCTATATTCACTATTTTCTCTTTGCGACTGTGTTACATCTTTCTCCCTTTACTAACGCTGTTTCAGGGGTCACTGCATTTCTGAAACCTGTTCTTGTACACCTTCCCTCATTACAACGGGCATTCAGCATTTGTCGAGCTACGCAGTCTTCCCCCTTTTCTGTTCAGCTGTTGTATGCAAGATTTAATTGGTGTTATCAGTCCTTCATGTACACAGCTGGTCAGTTCAGGAACTACATTCTTCGGTCTTTCCTCTCAGTCTTTTAATTCTAATGAATCCAAGCATCTCGAAACTAAGCACGAATCTGGATTTCATTGTTCTGTTTTTCTTTGGAAAGACAGTGTTATAAGCTCCAAGCCTGTCGTTCTTTCTTTATGCTTAAAAAGAAAAAAGAAAAATACACACACACACACACACACACACACACACACACACACACACACACACACACACACACACACACACACACACACACCAGTCCCTCTCCCTACACATAGGCGCCACCTTTCATGCTCTCACCACCACCTTCCCCCTTTCCGCTAAAAATCCTTCCTCCCTACACTCCTGCCACCCTCCCTCCACTGTCTCCTCGGTACCCCTGCTCATACACTTCCCCTCACTCCATCCAGTCATCACCACTTACCACCAGTCCACTCCCCCCTCTCTCCATTCTTTCCATCTCCCTTGGTTCACCCCATAGAGGTAGTCATCCCCTCCCTATTCCTCCCCCTTTCGAGTGCCGGAGGGTAGGACAGCACGGGGGATGACCTGGCCTTTTGCTGTGTTCTGTTATGCTGCGCTTTGCTGAGCTTGGCCTACGAGTTCCGTTCTTCCCCACTGCATCTCCTTTTCGCTGATGTTGTTGTTGAGAGAGAGAGAGAGAGAGGGGAGAAGGGAGAGAAGGTGAGAGAGGGAGGGGGAGGGAATGTCTGTGTGGGGGAAAGGGGAGGGAAGGAATGTGTGTGTGTGTGTGTCCTTCATATCTACAACTATCGTATCATTAACAAAAATTCCTTTAGCAACAACGAAAATTATCTTAATCACCTTCACCATTACCATCGCCACCACCAACATCAAGAACAATAACAAGAAAAATAACAGGAACAACAACAACAACAACAAAAGTAACGATAATAATAATAATAATAATAATAATAATAATAGCAATAATATAGCAACAGCAACAATAACAAACCATACCAGTAACATAGACCAGTTGCAACAAAAATAGCGGTAGCACAGAGACACCCTTGCTAGAGAATATGCAACATTAACAAGCATAGTAACAGCAACAGAGACATCCTTAGCAACACCAGTGTCTAACATAATGCCACCTTCAGCATGAGAGAGAGGGGGGGGGGAGGTAACAGGAGGGAGTAGCGAGGAGAGTAGAGGAAGACAAAAAAAAAAGAAAAAGAAAGAAAGAAAGGAAGGAAGGAAGAGGAAATAAGAGGAAGACAGACGAAAGCATAAAAGAAAGACAAACGCCTATAGTAGCCGCAGCGAGAAATGAACGCTGTGGTGGGGCAGCCGGTCATCCGGGGATTCCCCCACTGTAGCCATATCCTCATGTCACCGACCATAGAGGTAGGATGTCACCGACCATCGGCCACCGCTGCAGCCCCGCTCCATGATCCTTACCCTGTGTCTCTGGCTTTCTCTTTCTCTCTCGGTTTCTATATAAACTGCTGTATTTCCGAAACTAATTATGAAATTATTATGACTTTTGTTCCACACCACCTTTGAGGTAAAAATCAAGGAGAGTTTTCTGTATAAAGGTTTCCCCCCCCTTGTCTGAGGGCAGGTCAGTTCTGGCGAGTGTATAATTATAGGTCAGGCGGAGGTATCGGCAAGGCCGCACTCCCCCGCTCATATGCCAAATTTAGGAGGGGGGGGAAACCTTTATACAGAAAATTCTCCTTGATTTTTACCTCAAAGGTGGTGTGGAACAAAAGTCATAATAATTTCATAATTAGTTTCGGAAATACAGCAGTTTATATAGAAACCGAGAGAGAAAGAGAAAGCCAGAGACACAGGGTAAGGATCATGGAGCGGGGCTGCAGAGGTGGCCGATGGTCGGTGACATGTAAATATGGCTACAGTGGGGGAATCCCAGGTCATCCCGGCTGCCCCACCACAGCGTTCATTTCTCGCTGCGGCTACTATAGTGTAAGAGAGACAAACTACGCTGTTGAATTTGGTGTAAGAAGAGACGGAGCCTGCCCTTCAGATCTGTAGTAGTAGTAGTAGCAGCAGCAACTCCAGTCTCATCTGATCGTGAACCCAGTGAACTGGTAATCAGAGCTACCCTTCTTCTGCAGTTGACGCTCATCCAGTCATGCGTAGGGCGGGGATTGAGGGACGTATGTATAACCGGGCAGGTCCACCTCTCGCTTATATCGGTGCAACCACTTGAAGCCGTCCTTCTCTGGCACAAAGACTCAGATTTGTATAGAACTCGAACACAAAGTAAAGAAAGGCTGGCCAATAGAGGATGAAAGCAATGAAACTGGGAGCATCTCCCCCCACCCCGTAGAAAAAAGAAATGATTAATGGAACAGTTCACAAAAGAACTAAATACAAAGAAAAATGAAAAGACAATAAGGAAATCAGCAGAAAAAGATAAAGGCTGAACAAAAGAACGTGATATTATCTGGCTGCCAGAGCCTGACATGGAAACTTTAGTCTGTGTATCTGTCTATTGCCAGACCCTTTGATCCCGTGAGGGGTGGCCACAAATAAATCGCCTCCCACAAAACGAGGTACTTAAGGGGCGAGTTAGGTTGAGTATTGCTAAGGGGCATGGCAACGAGTGGGTAATTCTGACCTTCCGATATCCAGGGTTCGTATCCTGGTGTATCAGGACAGATATTATTGAGATTTAATTTGTGTTGTGCCGGTACAACTTTCGTAAAAAAAAAAAAAAAAAAAAAAAAATGCCGTTACCAATATACTCTGCTGTATGTAAAGAGGAGGGAGAGGAGTAGGAGAAAGGGAGGCTCTTGTGTTAGTGTGAAGGGGAAGGAGAGGAAGGGGAATAGGGGTAGAGAAGGAAGGAAGAGAGAAAAGGGGGTAGGGCAATGAGAGCTGAGTTGTAGGAGGGGGATTAGGGCTAGGAGAACGGGGCAAGTTCGGGGACTTGGAAGGACAAGAGGAAGAAGGGGAAGGGGATAGGGAAGGAAAGGGAGTGGGAAGAGTAGTAGAAAGAAGGGGAGGGAGAATAGGGAAAGGAAGGGAAAGGGAAGAGTACTAGGAGCTTGTGTATGCTTAGTTCAAAGAGGAGGGAGAGTTGAAGGGGAAGAGGTAGGATAATGAATGGAGTTAACTTGAGGGAAGGACGGTAAAGAGGTTAGGAGGACAGTTGAACGAAGAAGAGAGATGAACGGAAAATAATGACATAATAAAGGCAGACAGAAAACAGAGTATAGATGGCCAGCCAGAGAAGAAACTACAAACAGGAATGAAAGAGTAAAGCCGCTCATCCAGAAAAGAATAAGATAAACAGGGAGCAGTGACTGTAAAGTGGCAGAGGAATTAGACTTAAGACATGGAAATCAAACGCTGCAAACACACTGAGATATAAAACAAAGAGGAAGATACACAGACAGGCAAAAAATAGACATACCCCAGAGTAAGCAGACACATTACTAGACATACGGTTAGAAATAAGAACTACAGACACAGTAAACAAAGAATGCAAACAAACTAACATACTGTAGAGAGGGAGAGAGAGAGGGGGGAGCTAAATAGCGGTGGGTTATGTGTGAGAGTCGAGTGAGGTGATTAAAAACACTTGAGTGGGTGGCGGACTTCTTAACCGTGTTACGCCAATCTACTCTGTCTGTGAACGTAACATGAGACACGCTTGTTAGTGATGGTTAGTGGCGGGTGGTTCCGAGGAGGAGGGAGGAGGGAGGGAAATAGGGGGAAAACAATGAGAGGGCATAGTTTGAGATTGGGGAACGAGGGGACATGGTGTAGGAAAATGAGAAGTGCTAGGTCGAGAGCGGGTTGGGGCGTTCAGAGGGGTGGATGAAGGAGAAAAGAGAAAGAGGAATAGGAGAATGAGGGTGTTCAAGGTTAGGGTGAGAGGAGGAGGAGGGGGCAGAGGTAGGGGAGGGAGGGTGCGAGGAGGAGGGGATGCTAGGTAAGAGAGAAAGAGAGAGAAGAAGGGGTAGATTTAGAGGAGGGAAGGAAAGGGGTGGATGGGAAAGAGGGGTAAGGGAAGGTGGGTTAAAAGAGGAGGGAAGATGGGTTAGGAGAGAGAGAGAGAGAGAGAGAGGATGAAGGGAAAGAGTGATAAGGGAGGACGAGGGAGAGGAGGAGAGGGAAGAAGGGTAGGGAGTTGAGGAGGAGGGGAAGAGATAAAGGTGGGGACTTGCGTCATGAGGTGTTCAGCCGTGGTGCTTGTCTCAGTAACATAGGCCTTTGAGCCTGTGACGGGTTATTCACCCAGTGTCCTGGAACATAAGGCCACTGCATTATCCAGTTACAACAGTTATCTCTGCAAAGGTGTTACCCCAGGACTGTGTACTCATATTACCCACCAACTCACATTGGGTGAATGGACACCAGGATTCGAACCCTGGTGCTAACGGGCCGGCAGTTTTGCAGTCAGCGATGTTGACCACTCGGCCACCGCGGGGACGAAGGGAGAAGAAGTAGGAGAATAAGCCGTTAGTTCACTCTGGGGAAGTTGAGGGGTTAAAGAAGGTGTAAGAGAATGAGAGGCGTTGGAGGGAGAGAGAGAGAAAGAGTAGGAAGAGGGTATGAGGAGAGGTAATAGCAAGGCAGGAAAGGGAGAGGAAGGGGGAGGGACAAGAGAGGACAGAAGAAAGCAAACGGATGATACCCTTTGTCCCTTTGGAGGCAGTTTGTTAAAGGGAAGGCCCTAAAGTATCTATTGTTAACTGAAGGATAACAGAACAAGAAAGCTTCCCCACCCACCAGCCTCGGCCTTTGTTAGAAATGGATAGAGAGAAAATTATACTGTATGCAACACTATCTCATCCAGCAGGAAAAAGTAACATTAAGATTACACTACGTAGGCTACTTAACGATAGTTTGCTGTTGTTGTATCTGGAATGGCGAATAACAATGTCTTTATTTATTTTTTTCTTTTTTTTTTAAGTCCCACCGTGATCATGTTTACCTTGGGCTTTGAAGCTAGTTACTGACACAAGCCACCTAAATGTTAAAAACGAATTGCGGTTTACATCACTGAGGGACAGTTCCAATATATTTACCTGTTGAAGAAGAAATGGTTGCCTTATTTGTCTGGATACGTTCGCCACTGTTTATATACCCAGTGACTTGATCAATCTGTCACAGAAATATATAAGCTGCCATATTATCATGTCTTTTTAAGAGTTTATTTCAAGCTTATCAGATTCTTTTCTTATAAACGCTCTTCTTATTTGTTTCTTTATCTAATATTTTTCAATCCTTCACTATATTCTTACTAGTTTCTCTGTACTGGTTCTCTGTACTGGTATCTCTTTTGTAATATGATGACCAGATCTGTTCACAGTACTCCAAGTGTTGGTGTATTAGGGAACCTGGCAAAGTAATGTAGAAATACAGATTGATTCATAGATGCATGATTCTTAAATTAGATAAGACTACGCCTAATGCCAAGATAAAGCACAGTGATGATAGGCAGAGATAAAAGTGAGAAAGAGTTAAAAGATTGAAGAGGTTGAGATGAGCGTGATGAGAGCTTTGATGGCGGGGTGAGTTTAATGTGAAAGTGGGAGCTAATGTAAGTGCCTACCCGAGAATACTTCCTTGCCTCTTGAGACGCGTTTGTTGGGGATGACTTGAGGGAGAGAGAGGATAAAAGTCCCCTAATACCGACGCGTAATTCTGACCATTTATATCTTTATTTTCCAGGCACTAACGATGTACCGGGATTCCAGGCAGAGGGAACATGTGGAGCTAAAATGTCTGAATGAGATGATAAGACTTTTTTTGTGTGTGTTATTTATTCCCTCCGAAAGTAATAGCATTGGAAAAAGGCGAATCCCGAACAGTTTTATACATCACGCTGATTGTTCACAGTCAAATAAAATCGTCTGGCCTTAGCTGAAATACATTAGTAGAGTTGTCCCGGCATGAGAGGGTTAAACGTCAGCCAAGGAGTACAGAGTAATTTCTTAAAACAACCCTAACGAAACCTAACTAGCCATGAAAGCCACATCCTTCGACCCGAACCATGCCATCTTTCGGTGCTTGAGGCTGCTTTGAAGTTTTCGTAACACATCTTCCTGGATAATTTTTTCTCCACATCGCACCTCGATATTCCCAATGGAGTTATTGATGCAAACGATAGCGATATTAAGACTATATAAGCAGCATACAAGATAATGTGCATTGTGCATAATAAATCACTAATGAATTGGTGTTGCGAAACCCCCACAGAGGCACTTCAAACACTATCCCTCGCCTTGACATCCATAAGCCTAACCTTGATATCCGCAGTGTAGAGAAATAAAACTTGAACATCCAGAAATACACACATACTTTCTCTCTCTCTCTCTCTCTTCTTTCGGTGTTACTTTATTACATCGTTTAATTTACGATATACCTGAGCGCTGATGTTAATTTTTCCCCTTAGCCATTTCACCACAAAAGTGTGGTAACAGATTAATAGCTGATATTTTGACGTGGTTCCAGGATTTAGGGCAGGTCAGGTTACACTCCAGGATTTAGGGCAGGTCAGGTTAACACTCCAGGATTTAGGGCAGGGCAGGTTACACTCCAGGATTTAGGGCAGGGCAGGTTACACTCCAGGATTTAGGGCAGGGCAGGTTACACTCCAGGATTTAGGGCAGGGCAGGTTACACTCCAGGCTGTGACGAGTAAAGGCTGACCCGTAAATAGCACTCCACTAGAAATTCGCGGGGCAGTATCTTGTTTTGCAGGGATGGCTGAGTCGGCTGGTGTGGGCGTGTCTGTGGCAGTGGGAGTAGGAGATAATTGACTGATGCAGGGTAGAACTAACGGAGTGGAAGTAGAGCGTTATATATGGACCAGCTTGTATTTCTCACCGTATTCCCTTTCCTTTAACGACCTCAGATTGTTACCTCTCCATCCCGATTGTTGAGTTGTAACAGTAAATTAACCCTACGGTTTGATGCTAGTCACGAAGAAGTGCTGTTGAAAGAAGGTAGGGTCAGCGTTGTCAATGTCAGCCTAGTGTCATTTATTCATTGCTTACTACCACTGCCACATCCACGCCCACATCAGGAGACTGAGCCATACCCGCAACACATAACATTAGGCGAATTTTGAGGGCTATTTACTGGCCAGCCTGTATTTATGACACTGCCAATCAATTTATTCATCTAAGGAAGGAGTTCTAATAGTTTTTTTTTTTTTTTTTTTTTTTTTTTATGTGTCCGACTCTGGGCAAAGGCTTCAGGGCCTATATCTTGGGGGCAGTAGCCTATCCCAAGGCCCAGTAGTCCTCCTACACCTCCACATGTCACCACTTCGGCGCTAACACCCACCGTCCATATTGAATACATGCTAGGGCTGTCTCATACAGGACTGGTGTATTGGTATTAGCGGGGGTATTTTTACGACATGTCGGCGGGTCATCTGGTAGATCAGGAAAGTCTGCTTTTTTAATGAAATTCAAATCCTTAAACTGTCCCCTGCCCCAGCCAGGATTCGAACCTGGGTCCATCAGGACTGCAAGCCGCCTCTCTACCGATTCAGCCACCGCCTCCCCCATTATGAAGTAGGTCGAACCCTTAAGGTCGGTAAGGTTTTTCTAAGGTGAGGAAAATCGTCTGGATGTAACGAAGAATAAAAAATATAGGCAGCCCTACGCCGTTGCAACTCTTCACCTGACCAAGCACATAACCCCCCACCTCCCTGCACAGCTAACCAAGCACATAACGGCCCTCACCTTCCCCCCCCCCTCCTTCTCTGTATAACACAAAGACATTAAAATTTTAAAATTTCAGTAGTTTATCCATTGTGATAATGAAGTTATGAGCAGATATGATGAAATTATGCCTTGTGCTTTTTTCATTTAGGCTGCCAATTTTTATGATAACATAATTGTTATAGTCATGAAACTTCATAATCATTTATCATGTACAATTTCTGCCTCCTGGGTTTAATAGTTGCAAAGTTTTAACAGAAAAATGCATTAAAATAATGTTTTATGTATTTTTGCAGTTTCATAACTGTATAATCTCATGGCATTCTAACTACCAAAAGGCACCAGGATGCATATTAACACATATTCCTGGAGAGTGTGAAGCTTGTATTTTATTAGTTTTTGAGTCCTGGCCCGGAACCGAAAAATTATTTTTTCTTTTTTACCTTTTCGTTATTAAAAAAAAAAAAATACTGAAGACACAGCGTTCTACTTATCAAAAGGCACCAGTTCACTATAATACACGTAACTGTGTGAAACTTCATTACTCTGTAGTGAATACTTTCTGAGTTCTGGCCCGGAAACGAAATCTCTACGCCCGCCCTGCCGCCCGACTCAACGGACAGACACCTGTTGACCCCAATAATAACAACACCCTCCTCTGACTGTCAGGTGGAGGGTAGTTAATAAATCATCGTGGGGCAGAAGGGGTTAAAGGAGAGGTGGGGATGAATGTAAAGAGAGTATGAGGGTGTGTGAGCGGGAGGAAGGAAGTGACACCAAGGAGAGAGAGGTCTGGGAGTGTAAATGGCAGTGAATGAAGTTAAGAGCGGCGAGAGAGAGAGATAATGCAGAAGGAAATGAACAAGAAAACGAGGGAAAGGGAGGCAAAAGTGAGTGAGAGAGAGAGAGAGAGAGGGGTGGGAGAAAGGAGCGAAGGTAAGAGGAGCAGAGAGGAGAGAAGTTGTGAAAGTACGAGGGAGAGAGAGAGAGAGAGAGAGAGGAAAGAAACCAAGAACAAGAGAGAGAAAGGAAGAAAAAAAAGTGAGGGGGAAAAAAGGGAAGAAAGGGGAGGGATTAAGAAGAGAGAGATGACAAGAGAAGTGAAAATATGAGAAAGAGAAGGAAGGAAGAAAAAGAAGAGAGAGTAGAGGAACGAGGATAAGGCGAGAGAGAGAGAGAGAGTAGAAAGAAGCGGGAGTGAGAGAGGGGGTACACAAGACACCATTGTGTACATTGTTCAATGGTTGCATTAGCGTTTTTGTCCTTACTATGAGGAAGAAGAGTCACCCTTTTCTCTCACCACCCCGTACCCCCCCCCCTCTCTCTCTCTCTCTCTCCTTCCCCTTTCCACACTGCTCCTCTCCCTCACCTATCTTAGTCTACCCGTCATCCTGCCTTCCTTTCTTCCTTCCTCCTTCCCTATTACCTTCTCAGTCTACTTTCATATCTTCCTTCCCCTCCCTCCTGTCTTACTCCCTACTTACTTCCATCCATCCTTACTTACTTTCCTCCTTCCCTGTCTCCTTTTTCTTCACCTTCCTCCCTCCATATCTCCCAGCCTGCCAGCCTACGCCCATCCTTCTGTACCAGCCTACCTTTCTCTCTTTACCTGCCTACATCTTTACCTTTCCCCTCAGTCTCTACCTCCATGCCAGTCCATCATTCTGGGTCTGTATTTATCTCCTTCCCTTCCTGCTGTAGCTACGTATCTCCTTACTTCCCCATCTACCTCCCGCTCGGATTACCTTTTTCTCTACCTATTCCCTCCATCCTCCAATACTATCCTCCAGTCCCATCATACCTATCTTGTTATCCTTCCCCCTTCCTCTCCCCTTCCCAGCTAATCGCCCTCCATCTTTTCCTCCATCCCTCCCCTATCTCCTTCCCTCAATCTGTCTGCTGTCTGCTTGTTTACCCGCATCTTTCCCTACCGTCCTTCCTACTTAGTTATCTCCTTACCTTCTCTTATCCTTCACTTTCACCCACCCATCCATCCATCCATCCATCCATCCATCCCTCCCTCCCTCCCTCCCTCCATCCATCCATCCATCCATCCATCCATCCATCCATCCATCCATCCCTCTCTGGTTACCTCTCTTGCATCTTTCCTCTCTGCTCTTCCTCCCTGCTTACCTCCTTCTCTCCATCTCCATCCGCCTTCCTACTTGCTTACCTCCATCCCTCCCTTCCTACCTGCCTCCTTCCCTACCTGCCTCCCTCCCTACCTGCCTCCCTCCCTACCTGCCTCTCATAATAACACTGCCTCAGGCGCTGTGAGCATCACCTTTCTCTCTCTCTCTCTCTCTCTCTCTCTCTCTCTCTCTCTCACACACACACACACACACACACACACACACACACACACACACACATTTTACTTTTTTTTCTTAGTTTTTTTCTGGACGTTTTCTATCCTTTTCTTTCCGCCTGTGTCACTTTGCCCGTTTCCAATATTCTTCTTTGCATTCTCTCTCCCTCCTTTCTCTCCCATATATCCTGTTCCCTCTCCAGTCTCTCCTGCAGTCCATCTACACTTCATATTCTAAGTTTCTTCTCACTGTTCCTCTCCTCCCTGCGTCATTATTGCCGGCACCCAGTTTACACAGTGCGTGCCTAGTGCCCGGGAGGAAGGCACCTCAGGCAGTCATAACCTCCCGTGTCAGGAACGCAGGAACGCTTTTCATGCACCAGTCGCTAGGGGGGTAGGGTTGGGGTACTGCCTGAGAAATCCACACCACACCACACCACACCACACCACTAGCCACTATAGTCAGTTTGTTTTCACATGACTGAACTGATCCATTCTCATAGCATCAAAGTCGTGATTGCGTGAAATTCCAAGAGCCTTAGTTATGAGATGAGAATGTCTCCATGTCTTGCTTGCTGCTACCAGAATTCAAACGGCTAAAATTGCTGCACTTGGCCATCTGAAATGGGACTGGAGAAATTTTTCACGTTAGAACAAACGCGTATATCACTACAGTATCTTCCGTTTCACCGTTTGTGCCACCCATATTCCATGCCCTTTTCCCGACCCCCTGATGTCTTCACCGTACCAGAGTCTGCTGGCACTGTTGTATCTTCTGTTTCTCTGTGCCTAGTATCTCTCTTGCCCTCCACATAACTTTCATCAAGCCACTGTCTACAACCTTATCTTAGTTTCTCTTTGTGTGTCATGTCTGCCCATACCTCCACTTAACCCCCCTAGGTCTGTACCCCTTTTAGATATCCTGTGGCTAGATTAGCAAGCATACTTACGGTCAACACCCTCTCGTACTTTTCCTGGAAGGACAAAAAGAGTGTATAGTTTTCCCGCGCGTTTGTTATTTCTGCAAAAACACAGAAAATCTTATTATCCAGAAGACAGTTATCATGAGCTACTTTATGTTATTACAGAAGGAACAAGGATATGAGAAGGTAGTCTATAATCTCCCCAGTTCTCAAGTTCTTCCTGCAAAAACAAGTCTGTGTTGCGAGAGGGAAAGGATCGTAAGTTTATTTGTGAATCTGAGTCCTTAAAATCGTCCTTGGTGTGGCCTTGCCCTCAACACCGCCTTGTCTGCTGTGCCGTATGTCTGTGCAGGGGGTGTTAACGTGACGCACATTTCCGATTTGTACTTGCACTGAGCACCTTTTCTTTTCCAGGAGGGTCAAGTTAGGTGAGTAGGCTAGGGTAGGTTAGGTTAGGTTAGCTGAGATAAGGTTAGGTTACATTAGGTTAGTCTGTTAAGGTTTCCCCTCTCCCATTTATCTCAACGTCTCTCCCTTTCTATCAACCATTTTCAGTGCATTGTATTCTCCCGACTTCTTTTCTTTCCCTCCCAGACCCTCTTCTCCTCCTCTCTCCCATTCCCTCAATTTTTTCTCTCTCCCTCCCAGGCCTTTTCTTTTCCTCCCTCCCTCCTAGGCCCTCTCCACCTTCCTCTGTCTCTCTCAGACCCTCTTTCATCCTCCCTACCCTCCGAACCCCGTTCACTCCTCCCTCCCTCCCCCCTCCATCCCTTTTTTTCTCCCTGCCCAACTCTTTCCTCTCCCTTTACTACATACTCATTCTTTCCTCTCTTACTCAGTTTTTCCATGCCTGCTTTCATTTTTTTTTCTCCTTTCAGTTTCTGCCTCCCTCTCTTCTTTCCACATGCCCACCCTTCTGCCCTCCTTCTCTATATCCTTCATTTGCTTGTCTCCTCCTTCCCTCCCCCAACCCCTCTCTTCTTCCATGTCATATTCTCCTCCTCCTCCTCCTCCTCCTCCTCCTCCTCCTCCTCCTCCTCCTCCTCGTCCTCCTCCTCCTCCTCCTCTCCCCTTACCTTTTGTCTCCCTCACATCTGAAATATTTATATAATAGATTTTTCCCTCACATTGTCTGCCTCCATTATAAAGACCCGGGGCCCCCTCGCCTTTCACCAGATGAAGATGCTATTTATTTCCTTGTTCAAAAATAAAAGGTGGAAAAAAAAAAAAAGACTCAGAAAGGAAAGGTGAAAATAAAAAATCGCTTGTCTCCTCAATTTCCGTCTCGATTTTTTCCTTTTCTTTTCGTTTTTCTTTCGCTTGGGTAAGAAAATGTTTGGAAGGAAATGGCGACAGTTTAATCCTTGTTCCTACCTAGAGAGAGAGAGAGAGAGAGAGTTTGGAAGTGTGATATAAGTATGATGAATGAGTAATAGTGTGCATTACATAGTTACAAAGATGCTCAGACCATACGGTACTTTTTAGGTGGTTCGGCCATACTATTAACAGAAACTCGTACCGTCTAATGGTAAAAGGTTAGGCATAGAATAACGAAGTAGAAAGTTCTCCCCCACCCTCCAAAACCCTAACTCAGTCAGCCTACAGGAAAATAGGAGAATAAAATACCTTGGATTGCTGAAGCGTGCGATGGAAATTTTACAAGAAAGACAGAAAGCAGTTCTAAAAATGAAGTAAGTTATCCTAAATTATAAAGGTGATACATTACTCCTGCATTTTGCTCAGTACTTTTTATTCTTACGTATACCCTTACTTTATATCAGGATCCCTTTACGCTGACACACATTTACTTCCATATGGCCATATATTTAATCATATGTATTTAACCTAGCAGCTCATTATATATTCATTGCCAGGGAATAGGACCAAAGCTTTTTATCTCTTATGTTCAGGAACTTCGCTGAGGACACAGCCTTGCTGCCTATGAGCGTAGATTTTTTTTTTTTTTTTTTTTTTTTTTTTTTTTTACAAGTTGAGGGGGAAAGTGCACGTAGTTAGGAAGGGTACAACGCAAGCTTTTCGCATAGTCCATCATATATTTTAGATGTATTGCACAGTTTTTATTTAAACAACGCCTAGATTAATTTTGTTCGCCAAGGCTAGTAACTACTAAATGGAAACCTAGTCAGCCCTCAACCAGTCAGTCTCATAACGTATTATTTAAGTGTATCTTTGTTGTCTCCAGACGATTTTATTTACTGTGGAGAAACTGTGTGGTGATGGACTTAAAAACAATCTCCAATAATCCCTTCATAGCCTGATTATTCTCCCTAACTTCTTATGATGATCTGGCAGCAGCACCATGATTGTTGTTGTTGTTTTTGTTGTAGCCCCAGGTTCATCTTACCCTAAATGCCGGTGGACTGTAAACTGAGACTGCCATCTTCCATCAATTCTCCGTCTTCCTTATGATGGATAGGGACGCGACTTAGGAACGTTTGCACATGCAGGCAGTGGAGTCGTACTTGGGCGATGATCGTTTTAAAGGAAACGTACGAGTAGTATCATTAACCCTTCACAGGAAGTCACAAGTAGGAGCATAGCACTTGCATGATCACATATGTTGATCTCTGTCACATCCAAGTGAGGGTTAGACTAGGAGTACTTGGGGCCTGAGGCTAATTCTGCTTAGAGGCCCTATGCATTCATACATGCATACATTACTCGTAATTAGCTGCTGACATGTGTCACTACATAGAAGACTTTGCCATTGTATTTTTACCATTGATCAGAACTTGTAAACACAAATTGATGTTATTGTATTTTTTCATTCAATTAAGCTCAGAATATGTAGATTTTTAGTGCATTATTGTGCTTGGCGTGTTCTTAAAATTTACTGTTTCCCCAAAGATTGGGGCTTGAGGCTTCAGCTTCATTAGCCTCCTCGTACTGGTAAACCTACCCTTGGCCATACCTTACATAAGTACTTGTTAAAAGCAAGGATGAACGTTGTGCTTTCGCCAACACCTCGCACCGGTGACCGTCAGGAGTCAAAACCACTATCTGAGTGGACAGGGGCATTACCGTTGCAACAAGTTCAATTGCGTAGGAATTGGACGTTTCTCTAACGGGGGACAAGTAATGAACACTGAAAAACTCAAAAAGAAAGCTTATAGAGAAATGTATAGTTATGTGGAAATTGTTAATCCCTTGTGCAAGCCTGGTACTGCCAGGAAGAAAATAAACGCTGAACGCAGTCGGTACTGAAAGTAGCTGAAACTGATAACCACATGAGTGCGGCAGCTGTTTGTACACATGGTTAGTCTGTGCTCGTCCCCATGCTTCACAGCTGATCAAACACGCGCTCGACCACCATGCGTGCCTGTAGTAACTCATCGTGTAAACGAACCCATAGGCAGATGGAAAGACAGACTGAGAAAAATTTTACAAATGACCATTGTGTACAGTAAAGACTGAGGATATCGGTTAGCTTTAGCAAGAGAGTTAAAAACGAGAGAGGGAGGTGTGTGTGTGTGTGTGTGTGTGTGTGTGTGTGTGTGTGTGTGTGAAAGGGGGATGCAGAATCTTCCTGTGGCTCATAGTCTTCCTGAGAAAACTAATACTGATGCTAAGTCTGTGAATCCGAGGCCTGGTTCTCTCTCTCTCTCTCTCTCTCTCTCACACACACACACACACACACACACACACACACACACACACACACACACACACACACACACACACACACACTGCACTGCACTGAATTCCCACTTCCAGTATTTCTATCAGAACTTCCCATGTCTTTACTTTTCCTGACCACTAGTAGTTTAATCTGAAATGTGTATTGACTCTGAATGCAGGTTTATGAAAGCAAGAGAGTGATCAACATTTACCGTTATGGGTGCGTTAGGAAAAAGGAAGAAAGTAGGAGGAAGAGAAAGGAAGATAGAAGGAAAGAAAACTATATAGAATCCTTAGGTATAATGCATACTATGGAAGGGACAAGTTTTTCTGGTTCAACCTTTGGCTCTTTTTTTTTCCCCTTCCCTTTTTCATATATAGAAATATGCTTGTACAGTATATTTTGGGATGCTGCCTCTGAATTTTGCACCATTGTTCCTTAACTATGCAGTATCCTTTCTTAATTCTGGAACAATGTGTGTTGTAAGAAAAGAATAATCCAAATATTTTTCCAGCCCGAGACGCGACCCAGTGTGTTGTTTTGGCCTCTTTGTTTACATTCCCTTGATGACGTAACCCGTGACGTCACAAGTGGTGCGCCTGTGTGGCTGCTCTTGTTATCATTCAAGCTCCGTATTTATCAAGGATCCCAACCCATTTAATCCATATATATATATACGTTTTCGAGATGGAGGGGTTACATACAGCTTTCATCAGCATTTTAACTATTCCGGTGCTCTCTTAGGTTCAGTAAAATCGTATGGTAGCAACAAAATACAATAAAAACAGCGTCATCAAAGTGGACGAACTAATTGAAAGACAGGGCAATTTGCGTAACTCGAAGATCGTTTTGTTTTGCTTTTGTGTTTTTCGCTGTAATGTTCCCTTTAGTCTGGATGTGAAGTACTGTATGAGTGAAGATAAAAGCATAAATAAACATTTATTTACGCAGTTTAAGGTTAAAAGGCTTCGTAATTATGGACTGTAACCCCCGCCCCTATTTGGCGTAGCAGCGGGGTGGGTGTAAGTGGTTGCATCTGGGGGTTTTGCCTGGGTAGGGTCTGGCCAGCTGGTTTCGGCGTTAAAATACTTTCACCCCTTCAATACAGTGACGTCTTTTGTTGCTATATTTTTGCTTTCTGCTGGGAATGTCATTCAGGTTTGGAGTTTATTGGTTTTTCCGTTTTGGTAAGAGGGGTTGGAAAGTGCTCGTTGTTAAGATATTCTGTATCAATAATTGCGGCAGCCATTACTAAAGAGGGATGACGCATGTTCAGGTGAAGTCACGTACATAAAGTTTACGGACACGCGCATCAGGGTGCTCACGAAGCCTAATTTTAAGCAAATGAACTGAAATATATTCCCTGTCTAAGTGCGAAGCTACTCACAAAGGCCCGCTGACCTTCGAAGGAGCTGCGAAATTGTATCACAGAAGTTCAATTTTGCCCTTTCTTCTTTCGTCATCAGCCATAACTCCAAAACGATAAAACGTACACGAACCAGTTACGCATCACAACGCTTTTAAACAACTGGGGATTTTTTATTTTGTTTCATACATAGAGCAGCATTGGAGCAACATTACGCAAGTTACAGCCTAAAAACATTTTCTAGCACTCAGATCTCTCCTTGCAGGATGTAACACTCTATGGATTCGTTTTGCCCCATTCCACGTAAGCGTCGATTACTGTATCAGTAATCGCGGTAGTGATTTTCATATAGTTAAAAGTCGCATTTTGGTGGTGCTAGTGTGTATTTGGTGGCTGTCATCCATAAGAAGGTCATAAACTTGAAATAAAAGAATGCAGTTCGAAAATTATTGTTAAGATGTAGGGATGGAAGAAAGGTAGAGAAACAAAATACGAAAAAAGCACAGAAACAAGGGAGCGTGTGGGATGAGAGGAGATTCAGAGTTGTATACCCATTACTGTATTCTGGACTTGCCAACCTTCCTACCCCACTACCCAAGGACGCATGTTTAGATGTGGGAGCATCTTTAGGACCGACCCTATCCGTCTGTCGCTCACTAACATTTTTTGAGAATCTAGGTGCTTCATTCCGGTAGACTTCAGTGACTTAACAATGCCCTATAGTAGGACTGCGAAGCTTCTACATTTATCTACATCTGTCTGTTACATTACATCTACCTGTCTATTTGCATCTATCTGTTACTTAATTCATGCTATCTTAAGACGGTTTTATTGATAGTCTGATAAGTTTTTTATTTGAGTGTTAAGTATAGGTTAAGTTCATCCATTCAGAGGTCCTTTCCAATTTAAATATAATCGTGTGGAGGCGGCAAGAATATATCGACAAATTACGTCGTCGAATTCAAGAGGTTGACCTTTATGCTGCTGGTACTGCAATTAGGTATTATATTTAGACTATCATAAGGCGATTTTTTCAGTTTAGAGAAACCCAAGTCGTCGAAATATTGAAGACTGTATCGAGCAACTCCTTCCTTGTTATTGGTGTATTCCGGTATTTTACTCAGTCTAACACCACGCCACTTTGCTGAACTGGAAAAATACTGATGTAGCATTTAAAGGGTCAAGTGAAGGCGATGATCAGGGGGAGGATTCATTTACCCCCTCGTCGTCGCATTATATCGTTTGTAATCTAACGTCGTTCGGTTGTATTCAGCTAAGTGAAGCTTGAGAGAGAGAGAGAGAGAGAGAGAGAGTAATGTCTTGTTTCATCGTGCCTGGTAACCCAAACAACTTCAGTATGTTGATATAATTGAGGCAGTTATAACAGCAGTGACATCACCGGTAAGATTTTGCTTAGCTATAATCGTGCATGAGAAGTGAAGGAGTCTTCAGAATAGCCTAGTCATTTTCATTTTAATACTGATTTCCTTAAATTGGGGGGGGGGGGGGAGTTCTACATGGTAAGATATCAGAGAAAATGAACCTTTTTTCCATTTTCTTCAGAACACTTACTTATACTGTAATTCAGTCTTAAAGAATAAATAGCTAATGTATACGAAATTTTGATGCCTGAAAGAAACAGTTGGTTAGTTGACATATCGCTTTTATTACTTCCTGCACCGAAGTTGGACGGAGTTTATGTATTCATCTGTGTTCGTCTGTGTGTCTGTGTACAAGATATCTCAAAAAGTCGTTATCGGATTTCAATACAATTTGGTGGGCAGGTGGGCAGTGGGTCAAGGAGAAGTTGGTTAGAGTGTGAGGTGGATCTGGATCCTGTAGTAATAAATAATAGATTTTATTGGCGTTGGTGGAGGTATGCGCTCTCTGTATATCTGTAGCAGGGCAGACTAAGACCGTAGAATTAACTGACTATGTGAGACCTTGAAAGTATTCATTTGACAGAAAGAGGAAATACGACAGTAACTCATTAATTTTATTGGCGTTGGCGGAGTATGCTCTCTGTGCTTTGTAGTTCTATAGGTTTCGATTGGTCCATGTGATACTGCTGGAGGGTGTGGTGCCATGTGGACGTGAAGGGTAGGCTAGGTTAGGTTAGGCTTGAGTGATTTTTTTCTTTTTTCTTTTGTGGAGAAAGAGACAGTATGGGTCATTGCTTCTTTGTGTTTTGTATGCGTGTGTGTTATGTGCTTAAGTTTGTGGTAGTTGAGTGGATGGATGGATGGATGTGTGTGTGTGTGTGTGTGTGAAACATGTCGTTGAATTTTATTGTTTTCCCGTGAGTTTCGTTCCTGTCTTCAGTTACTTTTTCATTTAGTTCGCATCTTAATTTTCTTCATGACCTTGCTTCTACTTATCCTCCTTCCTTTTGGCGTCGCTCTTCGCTTCACCTTTCACCTTTCCGTCACTTATCGTTCGCTCGCTCTTCTCTGCTCTCTTTCTCTCTCCCTCCCTTTGCTTCATCTGTCACCTTTATATCACCCTCCCGTTATTGCCTACCTTTTCATGTATTCCTTTTCCTCTCAGTCGTCCTTCTCACTTCTCTCTTCACTGTTGCACCTGTCACCTTTCTATCACCTCTTCTTCAGTTTCCACGTTGTATCACCTTTCTTGGCTTCACATACACCTCCCTGTCACCCTGTCGTTATTGTTCACCCTTCCACCTATCCTTTTCAGTGTTGTCTTTCCTTATTTTACCTTTCACCTCTCTGTCATCTTATCACTCTATATCCTTTCCTCTTATCGCGTCTCTGCCACCTTAACATCCTATCTCCTTTCCTCTTATCGCTTCCCTCCCTCTTCTTCCTTCATCACTGCTCCACCATTCACTTTTCTATCACCTCCTCATCACTCAGCCGCTACTTGTCTTGATCACGGCCGAATAATAATCAAAACACCTTTTTTAACTATCTCAGGAAGTGGCCTCATTAATTTACGGTTGTTCTGGTAAAAATAATTTGACATCATTACGTGTTTCTCTCACGCTGATCACAAAGGATGCAATCTTCTCCACACGTCACTTTAGACTTATTTTTGATCGTGCCTTCTTAGAAATATATTTTGTAGTATCTGTGTGTTGTGTGTTTGTTGTAGCGTGTGTTATTGCGATGATCCTAACCATTCTAGCTTAATTGATGGCCTGGTGTAGGCTGCTAAGAGGCTTGATTTGACAAGTAACCAAGGAAACTCATTCTTACCTCATAACCAAGACTCATCAAATTTCATGGAACGACGACTCCTGTTCAAGTTATGGGTTTTTATCCAGCTTAGTAGGGATTAGTGAAGGCTGAAGTTAACCCTTCCAGTTTGAAAAATCTATACTAAGCTGCATGAAATTGTCAGGCGGGTACAATCAAGGTGGAAAAGCCTTCAGAAACGACAAATTTTTTTTGTTGAGGTTATTCCTGCGACGATTTTGTTCAGCTAAGGAAGAAGGTATGGGGCATGGGGTATAGTCATGGACAGAGAAACCTGGACAGGTGAGGCGAGGCAAATGTCATATTTTCTCTTTCCCCCGGCTTGTCCGTCACTCTTCGTTCACGACTCCTTTCCCCCATCCCCCCAACCCCCCATCCCGTTTACCCTCTCTTCATAGCACCTGCCAGGCTGCACTCCCCATACCCCCTTCCCTGCCCCCATACACACCAGTTCGCTAATCCGCCGACCTTGAACCGTGTGTGTGTGTGTGTGTGTGTGTGTGTGTGTGTGTGTGCATCCTTGACACAAGCAACTCCCTACATTATTTTATCACAACCCGTCCCTCCCTTTTCCCTACGGCTACTCTGCTATCACACACACACACACACACACACACACACACACACACACACACACACACACACACACACACATGAGAAGCTCGTCTTCATTCTTCGTATACGCAGCTGCTCTCTCTCTCTCTCTCTCTCTCTCTCTCTCTCTCTCTCTCTCTGTTTTTCAAGATTCTTTAGGAGTGAATAGTAATGTCAGTGCAAAGTATGCCTTTATTATTGTGATATAAGTATTGCAAAATAAAACTTAGGAATATATTTAAAGAAAACAACTGCAGTAGGCTGGTTGGCCCATGAGAGGCGACTCCTGATTTTGGATCTGCATACGAGAGAGGGAGAGAGAGAGAGAGAGAGAGGTGAGGAGTGACCAATTGTCCCCCCATCTCTCTCTCTCTCTCTCTCTCTCTCTCTCTCTCTCTCTCTCTCTCTCTCTCTCTCTCAATAATCTGTAGCAGTGAATAATAATGTCAGTGCAAAGTATGCCTTTACTGTGATATAAGCATTACAAATTAAAACACTGGAACATATTTAGATGGAACAACTGCAGGAAAGCCTCTCTAGACATCAGCATGTGGAACTGTCATTCTTTCCCTGCGGGCCAATTAACGTCCACCTTCATACTTGCCTACTCCCTTCTGCCACCATTTTCGCCAATTCTCCTCATCTTTACTTTCCAATTCACAGCATGCCATTCGTTATGATAATAATTGCACACACACAGACACACACACACACACACACACACACACACACATATATATATATATATATATATATATATATATATATATATATATATATATATATATATATATAAGACAGAAACAGAGAGATGGTAGGTGGGGGAGGGAGGAGAGGGAGAAGAAAGGATGGAAGCAAGTGTTTAGATTGAGAGAGAGAGAGAGAGAGAGAGAGAGAGGGACAGGGAGGAGGGAGAGAAGAAAGACCATATATATATATATATATATATATATATATATATATATATATATATATATATATATATATATATATATATATATATATATATATATATATATATATATATATATATATATAGGGATTAAGAGAGAGAGAGAGAGAGAGGTGAGGAGTGTCCACTTGTCCCCTGGGAATGACCAGCCTTCCCGGGTCATATGGGTAGGACCATAGAGGTCCCTGCTGTCACAAACCTCATCCTCCCCCACTCTCTGTACCCCTGACCATTCCCATTTCCCCCTTTCTTTCCTTCCTGCTATCATAAAACCATTCCTCCCTCTACCTTCCTCCCCTGCACGCTGTCTCTCTCCCTCATTCAGTCTTTCCATCTTTCCATCCTGCTGTCACAAATCCATTCCTTCTTATCCCCTGTTCTCACTATATCCCTTCCCTTCTTCCCTCGCTCATTTTCTTCCTACGGTCACAAAACCACCTCTTCCCCTGCAGTCTTTTCCTACTCCCGCTACCCCCCCCCCATCGCTGTATTCCTTCCTTTCTCTTTCCAGTCATCCCCTCTCTCCCTCCTTCCTCTGTGTTCTCTCATCTCTCCTTCTCTCATTTGTCTCCCTCTTCTCCTCCCTGTTTTCTCCCTCCTTTCCACTCATCGTTAGTATACTTCTTTCACCTTAACTTGGCCTAGGTTTTTCCTTTTGCAGCTTATTTTACGTAGTTCAGGTGAATAAAAGGAACAATGCAATGGCTCTACATCCTTTCCATAACACTGCTTCGTGACTAGCGTCATATTCTAGCGTTGATGTATTGTAACAACTCAGCATTCAAGATAGAGAGGTGGCAGTTTTAGGCCGAGTTAGAGTAAAATTATTGTAGGTCCTTCATCCTGTCACTTCCTCCATTGTATCCCTTCGCTCTTCATACCCCCTTTCACCACTTCTCCCGTTTCCTGTCTCCTCCCCTTCAAAAATATTTCTCACTTCTCCCACATCCTTTCGTCTTTCTCCCCTGTACCCTCCATGTTTTTTTTTTTTCTCTTGCCCTTACTCATGAGTTTTCCTGTTTAACATTATCTTTCTCCTCCCCGTAACTCACATCCTCCTGTCATTCAAGCATCTTTCCTGTTTTATCTGTTCCCTTCCTCACGCCCGCCCTCCCACCGCTGTGCTTCTCCTTCACCTCCTCTTCTTTTCTCCACTAGATTTCCCAACCTTCGTCTTCTTCCCCCCCCCCCAGCTCTTCACTCTCCCACCTCCCCTCCTTTTCAATCTCCTGTCCCCCACTTCCTCACCCCCTCTTTACTGTATTCTCCCCCTCTTCCCCACCATCTTATTCTCCCCCTCTTCCCCACCATCTTATTCTCCCCCTTCGCTGTCCATAATTCTCTCCACCTTATACTTGTCCTCGTCCTCACCTCTTCACTCTTCCTCTCATTCCCTCCTCATTTCCCATCATCCCCTCCATTTTACCCTCACTTATCCTCAGCTTGTCTCCCTTACCAGTGTTCAGGATACGTACAAAGGAAATGACATAATCCATTTATTTCTAACGCTACCCACGCCCCACCCAAACCCAGCTCACTTACTCACCAGTCTATCAGTCGCTTCGGCGGATCAGTGAATGACGCAGTAACAGAGCTGCTGGTGAATCAGACTCTCACTTAGCAGTCAGTCAAACAGTGGATCAGAGAGAGAGAGCAGGTGATCGAACTCTCACTTAAAATCAGTTGGTCAGTTAGTGGATTGGCGAGTGTTACACAGCTCAGCATGAGATAGCTCCTCCATGCTTCCATATTATAGAGCTCAGTGTGAGTGAGTGAACAAGCGAGAGAGAAACCGAGACGGAACAACAGTGCACCTGGTGATAATTGACTCAGCACACACACCTGTCGAGATATTAAGGTAAATTGTTTGTGAGTGAGTGTTATTAGGGCATCATCGTTCAGTGACAGTTTTAATGGTCAAGCTAATGATGCTGACATTATTAAAGGTGAAAATGCTGGGAGTATTAAGTTAGGTGCTGGTGATTTCATCTTTTTCTAGCACGTGTGTGTGTGTGTGTGTGTGTGTGTGTGTGTGTGTGTGTGTGTGTGTGTGTGTGTGTGTGTGTGTGTGTGTGTGTGTGTGTGTGTGTGTGTGTGTGTGTAATTACTTATTTGTTTGTTTGTGTATGTGTGAGAGAGAGACAGAGGGAGCAAACGGCATTCACTGACTGGAAAAAACTAAAGTAGGAAATGTTTGTAAGAGAGAGAGAGAGAAGTGCACAGACGGCCACGTATGAAGTAGGAAATTTTTGAAGTTGGGAAACCTGTGGAAACTTTAAGTAGAAACTGCGTGTGACGTGCAGTATACTGTTGAACGGATACATTTCATCATATTTTTGTGTTCATAGTGGACTGTAAGATTTCCTATAGTCTCGATTTTATTATAGTTGGTTTGTTTTCATCTAAGGGAACCGGACCACTGACGCAACATGAATACTTAGTTATGAATGCGTAAAATTTGATGTCTCGGTTATGAGGTAGGTACGAGTCACCTTGGTTGCTAGTTCAGTTAATCCTCCAACCTGACTACATTTATGATCTGTTTCCGTTGCAGGTAAATATTGGGGCAGTCAGCATGACTCTCTCTCTCTCTCTCTCTCTCTCTCTCTCTCTCTCTCTCTCTCTCTCTCTCTCTCTCTCTCTCTCTCACACACATATAGGCATTAATATGTTACTTGTAATAATTATATCAATCAATCATTTCCTGTGGCACCCCACGGGATGCATAGGGCCTCGATGAACTCTCTCCACCAACATTTGTCTCTTGCCATCTCCTTCAGGTCCCACCTGAAGGCAGTAGTATATATCTCACAGCACAGTACGTACCGCTTACACAACGGGCATGTCTGGTGTTCAGGCGGAGACGTACACACCCTCTGACCAAAACGCAAAACATAACATTTTCAGACAATCGAGAATCGCATGATGCAGCAGTCACATGGAGTAACAGCCGAAAACCAGTTTACCCATGTGATGGAAAAGTCACACACACACACACACACACACACACACACACACACACACACACACACACACACACACACACACACACACACACACACACACACACACACACACACACACACACACACACACACACACACACACACACACACACACACACACACACACACACACACACACACACACACACACACACACACACACACACACACACACACACACACACACACACACACACACACACACACACACACACACACACACACACACACACACACACACACACACACACACACACACACACACACACACACACACACACACACACACACACACACACACACACACACACACACACACACACACACACACACACACACACACACACACACACACACACACACACACACACACACACACACACACACACACACACACACACACACACACACACACACACACACACACACACACACACACACACACACACACACACACACACACACACACACACACACACACACACACACACACACACACACACACACACACACACACACACACACACACACACACACACACACACACACACACACACACACACACACACACACACACACACACACACACACACACACACACACACACACACACACACACACACACACACACACACACACACACACACACACACACACACACACACACACGGGGGCTGTATATATTCCCGGAAAGCAGCTGTAGGAGTCAGAGAGCCAGAGAGAACGATAGAAGGCAGAAGTGAATTGAAGAGATAGGATAGAGTAGGAGGTGTCCGTCACGCCGACATTACGTGCATCGCGACACTGTCCATTCCATAAAACTCCGTAACCCCAGGAGTGTCTGTCCCTCACCCACGATACAAGATAGACAGAGTGGCATTGGGACAACAGCACCTACCGCAAGATGAACCCACAACGAGCTGTCTAACGCCTCAAGACTTTATACCGGTAACAGTTATTCTCCACGCTATCAACACTAGTGACACACCTACCTAGCTACTTACCTACCTCCATACCTTATCCTATTAACACACACACACACACACACACACAGAGCTATGTGCAGTATGTTGCGTCACCTTCACCCTCGCCATTTCTCCTCCCCCACACCCTCCTTTCGCCTTACCTTGCAAAATTTCCAGTCTATCCCTCTTTCCATTTGCACTTACCTCCTATCCCATAAAATTTCCTCCACGTTACTTTACTTCTTTCGCCATATTTTCTCATTCTTCGTTTTTATTCTATTTTTAACTCTGCATTGCTTTTCGTTGTTTTGTTATTTCCTGTGTGATTTTTAAAGTGTTTATTTTTTTTTATCATAGTTTATATTTTCTGTGTGTTACCTGTCTACATTCGCCATACTTGTTTTGTTATTTTCCGCTTGATTTTATTGTGTGTGTGTGTGTGTGTGTGTGTGTGTGTGTGTGTGTGTGTGTGTGTGTGTGTGTGTGTGTGTGTGTGTCTGTCTGTCTGTCTGTCTGTGTTTATTTATTTATATATTTGGACCAGTTTTTGCCTCAACTTCCTTTTTTTTTTTTATATATATATATACTCAACAGCTCTTATCGTTTAGTCCTATAATATGACTTACCGGTCTGCTTACTCTTTTTCATACATTTTTCCTCTGTTCCTCGATAGTGTTCTTACAATGGCTCTTACCGTAACAGCCTCCCGTGTGAGGATAATACGAGCCTGCCCTGGACCCTGCCATAAACTTACTCTTTTACCTCTAAGAAAAGACGATAAGTTTGAAGGCTGCCCAAAGGTGATAGGCTTGAACAGATTACAAAATAAGTGTTTGATCTCGTATTTGTGTATTCCTCATAGTTCGATTATATTTTAACCATGTTTGTGTTTTTGCCCACTATTATTATTGTTGTTGTTATTTGTAGTAGTAGTAGTAGTAGTAATTAGTAGTGGTTTTATCATCATTAGTAGTAGCAGTAGTAGTAGTTGTATCATCATTATCATCACCATAAACACTCCTCCTCCTCCTCCTCCTCCTCCTCCTCCTTCCCCTTCCCCTCCTCCTCCTCCTCCTCCTCCTCCTCCTCCTCCTCCTCCTCCTCCTTCCCCTCCTCCTCCTCCTCCTCCTCCTCCTCCTCCTCCTCCTCCTCCTGTTACTGTTGTTCGTTACACATGAGCACTTTTTACCTATTTACTCCCTAACACAACAGAACATTGGAAAAACTCAGTGGTGCTCATGACGTCACTTCCTCTCACCCTCGTCGTTCCCACAACACCAGATATCCTGGGGAAGCATACCTCCTCTAATTTCCTATTTACGTCACCTGTTTTTATTAAGCGATTTTGAAACATTATATTCCTAATTTTCCTTTCATTTTTACCTGTTGACCATTTCTCCCACGGGGCTTTATTATTATTATTATTATTATTATTATTATTATTATTATTATTATTATTATTATCGCCTGCTTCTAGCAAGGCATGTAGAGGTGTATGGTATGTAGGAGGACTGCTGGGCCTTGATAGCAGGCTGTGAAGCCTATGTCCAGAGTCGGACACATAAAAAAAAAAAAAAAAAAAAAAAGGCGAGGCGGTGTAGTTTTTGTCGGCGTGTCTGTGAGTTAAGGCTAATTCTGACCCTGACTGTCCTGCTCCTAATAACAAAAAATCGTGTGAAGATAACGAGAATAAGTGAAAAAGACGTCAACGGGCTGAAGGGGTTTAACTGAGGAGAATTTAGGCAGTTTTCTCCTCAATTTAGTAGGCCATTTATCACCCCTTCCTTACCAGTTTATTTCTGCGTATAAAATATCAATAAAGGTGTCTTATTTATGTTATGTTGATATTAAATATCTATAAGTAACATAACATAGAGTCAAAACTACCTATGGCGCATTGATAATTCTTGTATTTTATGTAATCTGTGTCGATATTACAAAACCATAAGTAACAAAAACAATATAAAAGAGAAAGCCAAATAGGCCGCTAAGGAAGAAGTGCTTAAAAAAAACACACACACGAATACATACGCGGCTGCCACATTTTTTTTTTTTTTCTCGTTACTTTAATGGTCTGGAATATCTGAGGCGTATTTTTGACAGACGTGCGCTTGAGACATGGCAGCGCCAACTCATCCTCGGTCTGTCAGGCGTATAGAGGTTGCATTTTACGCCTGAAACACGGCCGTCGGCGCATCCGGTATGTCTTCTTGTCCCTGTGACGGCTGGGATTTCCCGATGGAACAAAGTCTTGTGATGTGAGACGAGATAAACTTCCCAGGTGTAACAGTAGCAGAGAAATGGGTACCTGGTGAAGTTCCTGAAGCCTTTGATACGCTGGGATTTCTTTTAGTGGAATGAAATCTCTTGGTGTTAGTCTAAAAGAATAGTATATCCAAGTGCACCAACATCTGCACATTCATGACTGAGTTTCTATACAGAGTTAGCAGTTCATCTTGTTATAAAATTTGCTGCTGATTTTAAGATATTATTAGTGGAAATTTTCAGTAAGTTTTAAATTCTTGGCATATGAAGGGGAATGTCAAGTGTAGAGCAAAGAACTTGGATCGAATCAGCATTTCGTCATGAGTAGGAACCCAGATTTTTTCATCTCTTCGAAGTACTGGCTTCCGTAGGGTATTCCTGATGAAGATTGTATAACTGAACCAGAGAGAGAGATAGAGAGACCAGTATTCGAAAGTGCGTTTCTCTTGACTGTTACAGCGGACAGTGGTTCTGCATTTTTTTGAGCTTGTCTGTGATGTATGCTGGAAACTCAGCGATAAAATATACTCACATTTTTAACTTGTTTTTGACGTACGCTGAAAATCCAGAATTGTATATTTTCGATGTTAAGAGTTCTTAAATCGTTGGCAGTAAAAAATAGTAAATATTTTCTCAGTTTCTTTCAGTTTTCCGACCAATATTTTACTGATTATTAAACCCGAAGTCGCCCAAAGTCATTTCAGTTTAAGTAATTTTTACAGTTTCGCGTGACACGTTAAGTTCGCCAGTACCTACAAATCACCAGCGTGTTTACGGCGCCGAATCGCCAAAAATAGCCGAGCTGTACCAAAACAAGCGAGGCTGATAAAATAATCCGTCTCAGGGCCAGGACAGCTCCAAGCCACACACGCCGCTAAGGTCGGAACTCCGGGCGTCCAACATGGGTAAACAGGCCGTGAGCGCTCCGGTCCCGCCACCAGGACCGGATGACCACGGTTGATGACCTTAATCGCCATGTTCCGTCCTGGGTACATAGATCCCAGAGCAAGGTGGTGTTGGGCCCCGCAGGAAGGCAGGCCACAGGAAGTAAGCAGGAACTGGAGAGAGAGGGAGGAATGTGGGAGATGAGAGGGAGAGAGGTGGGGTAAGTAGAAGGAGAGAGTGAGGGAGGGGTGTGGTAAATGGGGGAGGGAGAAAGGGAGGAGTGTGGTAAATAAGGGGAGGAGAGAGTGAGGGAGGAATTTGATAAATGAAGGAGGGAGGAGTTTGGTAAATGAGGGAGGGCGAGAGCGAGGGAGGAGTGTTGTAAATGGGAGAGGGAGAGAGTGGTAAATGAGGGAGGGGAGTAGGGAGAAGTTAGAGTGAGTGAGAGGAGGAACTGTAGGGAGAGAGATATGGGGATTTGTCAACCAGGGTAGTGGGAGGGTGGGAGAAAACTATTAATTGAGAGTGTTGTGGGGAGGCTGTAAAATAAGTTAGGAAGAGAGGAATGTGTGTTAAATGAGAGAGGGAGGAAAGTGTTAAATGAGGGAGGGAGTGATGTTAAATGAAGGAGAAATGTGTTAACTGGGGGAGGAAAATGCTTAATGAGGGAGGGAGATGATGTTAAATAAAGGAGAAATGTGTTAACTGAGGAAGGAAAATGCTTAATGAGGGAGGGAGATGATGTTAATTGAAGGAGGAATGTGTTTAATGAGGGAGGAAGATGCTTAATGTGGGAGGGAGATGGTGTTCAATGAAGGAGGAATGTTAAATGAGGGAGAAAAGTGCTAAATGAGGGAGGGTGTTTAATGAGAGAGGGAGGGTGTGTTACATGAGGGAGGGAGGAATGTGTTAGGTAAGAGATGGAAGGATACGTTCAGTGAGGGAGGGGTGTGTTAAATGAGGGAGGGATGTGTTAAGTGTGGGAAGGATGTGTTAAATGAGAGAGGGATGTGCTAAATGAGGGAGGCATGTGTTAAATGAAAGAGGGACGTGTTAAATGAGAGGGATGTGTTAAATGAGGGAGGAAAGTATTAAATAAGGGAGGGAAGGATGTGTTAAATGTGGAAGGGAAGGATATGTCAAATGAGGGAGGGAATGATGCGTTATATGAATAAGAAGTGTGTTAAATGAGGAAGGGAAGGATGTGTTAAATGAGGAAGGAATGTGGTCAGTGAAAAATTGAAGGATGTGGTGATACAGGGAGAGAGGATGTGTTAAATGAGGGAGGAAGGATGTGTTCAGTGACACATGGATATGTTAAATAATAGAGGGATGCGTTAAATGATGGAGGGATGTTCAGTGAGAGAGGTGGAAGGATGTGATAAATGAGGAAGGGAGGAATGTATTAAAGAAGGGAGGGAGGAATATGGTAAATGACGGAGTGGTGTGTTCAATGAGGGAGGGGTATTTTAGTAAGGGAAGGGAGTGTGTAAGTGTTGTAATATTATAAAAGTGTGAAGGAAGGAGCAGCACTGATACAAACACAGACGGTAAAGCAGGTGAGGTGGCAGAAGACAGTGGTGTAGTGTATATGTTGTTTATATGAATGTAGTGAGCAGGATTTAGAAAAAGTAGCCTAAGCGTCCACCCCACCAACTCAAAGGCAGTCAGTGGAGCCCGAACCTACTCCTAAACCTCCCCGGAACGTGAGACCAGCACCAAACCAACCGAGCCACCGAGAACGTACGGAAGAAATTGTTAACTTTGAGATGGATAAGAAAGAAAGGTAAAGGATGTTAAAAAAACGATAATACAAAGAAAAAACAAAGGTAGGAGTAACGGGGGCAAAAATGAACGGCGAGGAGGAATGAGAAGGAGTGAGAGGAAAAGGAGAGGTATGGAAAAAAAGAAAGAAAGGAGAGACTAAAGGGCAAGGAGGAAAGCGAGAATGAATGAGGACAAAGGAATAGCGGGGAGGAAACGGGGAGGAGAGGGATGAAATGGATGAGGAGGAGAAAGAGGATTACAATTGAATGCGTGAGAGAGAGAGAGAGAGAGAGAGAGAGAGAGAGAGAGAGAGAGAGAGAGAGAGAGAGAGAGAGAAGCCTCCTGTGCCACCTAGAACTCGGCCCATAGTCAATGAAGGCCGAAGGGAGAGAGGGGTAAGTGATGTGGCGAGGGTAGGTAAGTAAAGAGTACGATAGGGGTTATAGGGGATTTGGGAGGATAATTGACCGATACAAGGCACAAACGGTGACACAGATGATAGTTACAGTAGTTAGTGATTTGGTGTGGGGCTGGTTACTTGACTGTTGCAGTGGTTTGTTAGCGTCCATTCCACAAACTCAATGACAGGCAGAGGACTAGAATTCACTACAGAGCGTCCTCCAAACATGAGGCCAGTACCAAACCGACCGAGCCACAGAGTCGTAAAAGAAATGATGGACGGAAGAAACGTGAATTAGGCAAGTGAGAGATAAGAGAGACAGGTGAAGGGTGAGGGAAGAGGATGGGATAGGATAGGATAGACTGGGACTCAGTGAAAAGTCCCTGGCTGAGATGATAAGTGGGGGAAGTAATACATCAGCTGCCCGCCCACAAGTGCTGGGGCCGTATTTATAAACTCTCCTTAGCTTAAATTATCAATCCTGCCCACCGTTAAGTGCTGGGACCGCATTTATAACTCCTAAACTTAAGTTGTTAGTCCTTCCCGCGCACAAGCCCTAGGGCCCTTTTTATAAGCTTTCCTAGGCCTAAGTTTTGTGCAAGATTGCATGTATGTACAGTATGTTTGTGTTCACACATACGTTTACCCTACACTTCACAGCCTAACCAAAGTGAATATGAAAAAATAACAAACTAAAATAAACATACAAAATGACTCCCGACAGTAATTAACTGCTACGGAGACTTGCTCACCGTAAAATTTGGTGACTTCATCTGCCGAACCTACAGGAAAAAAAATGAGGATCCGGCAAGAAGTATTTTAATTTACCTTCTAGTTCAAAAGACAGTAGAGATAATCTGGCGACGTTAGTTAGGTAAGATTCGTCCATCTGTGTTCAACAGCATGGACACGAGCAGAATAAAGCCCGTCAGGGTGGAATGCGAGCTGAGTCAGGAGGGGTGTGGGGCATGGCTATCGAGGGGGAGGATAAGGGGATACAGCATCAAGGAGGGCTGAGGTGGGGTATAGGGCCACGATCTCGGCGGCTGTATCAGAGGCGTACGTTCTTATGAGTCTGCCTCGTAGGGCAGAGCGAAGGGCTGCTGTGGCGGGGCAGTCCAGCAAATAGTGGTTTAGAGGCCAATCCTCTAGTTGATGAGAGTGGGGGACAGGGTTCAGGATTCCTCCCTGTTATTTGAGAGAAGTAGGGGTAACCCATCCTCAGGCGACGTAGGAGCACGATGAGCGAGTTGTGTGTGCATGGTGGGGCGGAGAGAGACTCGTAGTTGGTAGCTCTTGCATACCATGTTGCAGAGCGTGAGCCCTCTGCAACTCGCTCCTCGTGCTCCAATCGACTGAGCTTGGAGATGCTGGCCCCTGCTTTCCGCTTGATGCGAGAGAGGCCCGTCTTGAGGGGGAAAGTGATGTCAGGTAGGGTGGTCGCTGAGCGAGTTGCGGCGTCGGCTCGCTCGTTACCTGAGATCCCCACGTGGCCAGGCAGCCAGTGGAGGTAAATCTCCCCTCCATGCTGTGAGATGGAGTCAGCCACAGTGAGAGGAGTCAGCCACAGCCATGATCGAGGTAATCAGGTGACGCTTGGCACCTCCCCTTCTTGCGTCATAGTTTTATTGGACGCTGTTGCTACCCACCATGAATATACCCATTCATTCATCCATCCATTCATCTGTTTAGTCTAATACTGTATCTCGGAAACAGTGTGTCCACAGCAAACTGAGGGGCACCGACCCCCTTTCGCTACAAATCTGTAAGTTTTCAAACTCCTCTACACATTACCAAAGATTAAACACCAAATTCTCAAAATTACAAAACATGTGAGACCTGAAGACAGAGATCGAGTTCCACACTAAGACAGCATAGGCATGCCTAGCTCCTGACCAACTAGCGTAACTGTTCCCTCTGTAATGCAGTAAGTCAGTCGCACAATAAATCAGTGTCAAAAGCGTTTGTAGACCCTGCCTCTGGGAAGCTCCGGCAAGTTTAGAATCCTATATAAACAAGACTCTTGGGCCGCAGACCATACTAAGCTGCCACGTAAACACCGCAACAATTTTGATTCCCGGACACGATTAATGCTGCACAGAAATCTTTTGTGCATATTTTATTTAACATGCAAAGTATTTCATGAGTTTTGACTTGTACCATCTTGCTCTTGCGTTTTACTTATTATGTGTTTATTGTATTTACAGAAATAAGGAAATGTTTATACTGAAGAACCATACGTACAATGAGCGCCAATAGTCGTGTCGCGGTTTTTTCCTAAGATTAAAATTAACTCGTGAAACATTATGAACCGTCTGTATGACAGACGCGGAATATACCAGACGTTTAGCCCGTTGGCTTATGTTCTCACCAAATTTCACGACACGACTATCGGCGCTCACTTGTACAAACTGTACATGTAGTGTATGTGTGTGTGTGTGTGGACCTTAGGGATATGTTGAATATCATGTCATGGAGAGTGGTGCATTTAGCCTTCTTTTTTTACATGCACTGAATGGCACCAGTGTTGTGTCTCGATGTGGGGAGATATTAGGTTGACTCCTTTATTGCCAGGACACACACACACACACACACACACACACACACACACACACACACACACACACACACACACACACACACACACACACACACACACACACACACACACACACACACACACACACACACACACACACACACACACACACACACACACACACACACACACACACACACACACACACACACACACACACACACACACACACACACACACACACACACACACACACACACACACACACACACACACACACACACACACACACACACACACACACACACACACACACACACACACACACACACACACACACACACACACACACACACACACACACACACACACACACACACACACACACACACACACACACACACACACACACACACACACACACACACACACACACACACACACACACACACACACACACACACACACATTCTTTTGCTCTGGTTCTGTAGGAGAAGCTTGAAATTTAGCAGAAGTTTATTTTCTCCCTTACTGATCCTCCTACAGTCAATAGGCATAGTGTTATCCTTATTATTATTATTATTATTACTACTACTACTACTACTACTACTACTACTACTGCTCTGTATTCTTCTCTTTGTCCCTTCTTTGGTGTGCCCTCCTGCTGTTATAACCATATCTAATCTGTACTAATCTCACTAATCCCACCAATATCTGTCCTATTTCAACTTCACCTAACCCAAACCAACCTAATCACATCTAAACCGTTTTAATTTAGCCCAGTCTCACCAAAATTATCAATATTTGCTCGAATTGAACTCTGCCTAACCTCGAATGACCTAATCCAACTTAAATCAAACCAGCCTATTCTAGCTTAACCTCACCTAACCCAGTCTAATTGTATTTAACCTCACAATCTCACGTAACCTCCCCCTACTTAACATAACCTATTTTGAAGCAGCCTAACCGCATCTAACCCTACCTAATCCTACCCAGTCTCACTTAACCATACCATACCCGACCTAACCCAACCCAGTCAAGCCTAAAATGACCTAATCCAACCGAACCTAACCCAGCCTAACCCAACCAAATAAAACCCAACCCAAAACCTATCCAAACCGACGTATTCTAAAGCAGTCTAACCTAATCCGTCTATATCTAGTCGAACTGAAGCCAACCCAACCAAAAATTACCTAATCAGACCAAACCCTGCCCAAAGTGACCTAACCTAACTTTCGATCGGCTATAAATTCGCTATTAAAAAAAAAAAAAAAAAAAAAAAAAAAAATTGCTGCCTGAAAGTCTACGGATGTCACATTCCAAGTTTCGCCTGTTCTGTGTATAAGTACAGTATAAGTTTGTGTGAATGTATGTGTGTGTGTGTGTGTGTGTGTAATTCTAACTCACAGAAGAATCGTTGAAGAGAATTACATGCGCTTCAGTCAGCCAGCACATGCCCTTCTTAGTAGTACTTAAAAACACACCCTCTGTTTGTTGGTTCATCTCTCCATTTGGCTTGCTTAGTAATGCTGAGTTGTGGGTAGGGCGGGGGCAATGGCTATTTATAGTGAAGATTGCGGTTTTGAAGTGGTGGGTGGTTGTGGGTCTGTGTGTGATTGTTATGGGTTTGTGGGTGATGATTGTGGCTTTAGATATTGTGGGTTTGGGATTGAGATGCCGGTTTTTGGTTGATGGTGGTGAAGCTTCTTGGATGTGAGGCTGAAGTTGAGTGATGGTGGTTGTGGGTTGTCATGTATGTTTTTTTTTTCTGCATGTGGGTTTGGATGTGTGGTTGTGGGTTTGGATGTGTGGCTTTGGGATTAGTTGTGTGGTTATGGGTTTGAATGTGTGGTTGTTGGCCTGGAGTGATGGTTGTGGGTTAGTGGTGGTGGGTTTGGATGCATGATGTGGGTCTGAGGTGGTATTTATGGGTTTGGGGAAGTGCTTATATGTTCGGGTGAGAGTTGTGGGTTTAGATGCTGTTTGTGGTTGTGGTGGTGGTGTCTGTCGGTTGAATGTGTAGGTTAGAACTGAATGGGTGCATGATAAACTAAGGTGGGTTTGATTAAAGCCTTGAGTCTAAATGGGTTAGGATGAGCTTATGATCCGTTAGCTTAGGTTTATATGGGTAGAGCTATTTTATTTGGGTGTTGAAGAGTGGGTTGAGTTAGGCAAGTTTACGTTAGATTTCGATGAGATGAAATAGGGTAGGTTGAGGTACAATAGGCAGAGATTGGGTTAGGCTACGTTGAGATACGTTAGCTGGGATTAAAATGTTACGTTGGGTCAGATTTCGATGACTACTATAATTAAATTCATGATCTAAAATTATGGTCGAAACCGGCGTTTTTTTTTTTTCCACGATGGTTTATACCTTTCGAAAAAAACACATGCTAAACAACCCTCTCCCGAAAACCTCGTACCAAACACCCCCAGCCCATTAAAAAAACAAACACGACTGTAGTACTCAGAAAGTGGTTGGTGTGGTTGTAAAGGATATTTATAGCACTTTACTAAGAACAACTGGCCTCTTGCGTAACGAACACTTCGAAGAGATGAGGATAAATGATGGAAAGTCACTATATATATATATATATATATATATATATATATATATATATATATATATATATATATATATATATACAGTATATGCAGAGACTTCACTTCACCGTGAAGATATGTATGCAAACTAACCACGGGAGAAATGAAAGGAGCGACAGTGAGTACTTTCGTATATTACATGTTTAGACAGATTGAGACAGAAACGTAAAGGGTAGAGGTCTTTTTGCACACCCGCAGCAGGTGGCACACAGACCAATGGATGACCTGAATTTTTACCTGCAGCTTAACTTAGGGTCACAAGCAGCAGGGAGTGGAACACAACACAGGATGACCTGAATCTAAAAATACACCTGACAAAGGAGGAGGGAATAGGAGGGGAGGAAATGGGAGTGGGAGGGAGGGGGAAGGGGAGAGGGGGGAGGGATAAATACTGCTGCTTAACTTCAGACCTAGAGGATTAATGCTTGGTGTGTCCCACACAGGTGTAACTACACCAACAGGAGTTGACAGGGAACAATCACGTGTTATAGTCTGACAGATCGAAACGTAGGGTTTTGGTGGAGTCACCCCCTCCCTGCACTGTTGCCACGTTTCCGAGCTGACCTCTCCATCAGCGATGACCTTGACACTGTTTCCCTCTTGTGATCTCCGTTTTTCTAATACCCCCTATACCCCTGCCACCAACACCCCCTATACCCCTACCCCCAACAACACCCCCATCAACAACACCCGCTATACCTCCACCACCAACACCTCCTATAAATATAGACCCCCACCATCAACACCTGTATAATAATTAGCCGTTGATAATTGCTATACTTTTATTGAGAGCATACATTCTACCCTATTGCTCAAACTCCCTAATCTTACAATCCCATCTGTCTTAATCCTTCCCACTGCCTTCGTTCCTAAATCCCTTAATTGATCTATTTTTAACCTAAGTGTCCCCACACCTTTTAAACCATTTACCTCTCTGTCACTATTCTCCACCATATGTATCAACTTGTATTATATTGTGTATAGAACTTTCATACTGTATGCTGTACTACTGTATAATGTATAAGAATACCCACTGTTTAGTGGAAATAAAGTTTTATTATTATTATTATTATTATTATTATTTCTCTCTCTCTCTCTCTCTCTCTCTCGCTAGATTTTGTTATGTGTCATCCATGGTTTTTTACTTCCATTTTTATGTATGGATTATAATTTTGACTTTATTTCCGCACCACCCTTGAGGTAAAAGTCACGGCGCGTTTTTTTTATAGAGGTTTCCCCAATAGGCCTAAATCCTGTAGGGGGTTGGTGACCTCCCACAGCGTACACACAAACACGTGTCGCGTGAGTGCTGCCACCCAGAGCTGTTTGATATATTTATTTTAATTATGAAAGGATCGCCTCTTCCCACTTTTATCCCTTCAAATTTTCTTGCAATTATACTTGCTAAATTAATTAGCAATGTTAGAAGTGTTGGGGAAGTAAATAATAATTAGAATATTTTTAGAGCAACACTGCCAAATTTTTATGCCACGTTTCTCTATTATCGTATAATATAGTATGCAGAATAGTTTTATTCTTCCTTGATACATGTCAGCACTTTCATTACAGTTATATTATTATGAGTTATGTTTATGTATCATTCCTACTACACAAACCACAGGCGTTATACATCGTAGGGTTAGGAAACATGGCAATAGTGTAGGGAGGGGGTGACTCCACCCAAACCCTATGTTACGAGGAGGAACACTATAGTCTGGGGGATACTGCTTTAAAATTAATTCAGTTAACAATTTATCACACTTAAAATAACCATAGCTCATGTTTACATTCTTTTCATATGTGCCAGAAATTAGACAAGATTCTATTACATTTCTTTCATCTAAGCTTTTTGATCTTGCTAGAATCTTGGAGCCTGTCCAGTCAATATGGTGATCACTGGATGCTTTGTGCTGAAATAAACCACTACTCTGTTGGGCTGTTCTTACACTGTATTTATGTTGTGAGATTCTAGTTTCCAAATCTTTTCCATTTTGTCCTATGTAAAATTTGTTACAGCTTTTACACGGGATTTTGTAAACAACGCCTGAATTACTGAAAGGGCTGTTCTTGATGAGGGTTTTTTTGATGGTGTTCTCATATTTGAATACTACTTGTACATTGAGTTTCCTCAGTATGTGAACAACATCAAGAAAATTTTCATGGAAGGGGAGGACAAGGGTTCTTTGAATGTTCTGGCTATCTGGCTTATTAGTTTTCCCTTCAAGGAATCGTTTCTAGGAAAACTGATTTTCCACTTACATAAGTGGTTTGCAAATGCGTTCAGCATAACAACAGAGAACATCGCAGTGCAGACCCCCAACCGCATGTTTATTATTTTCTGCCTCGTGTCTCTCCTCGATTCCCCCGCGAGCGACCTTGCCATGCGAGTATCCTGGGTTCATTTTTGTTTTTCGCTCCACTATGTTTGCCCTTTCCATGGGGGAAGCAGCCTGGGTATATAGATAGATAGATAGATGTTTGGCCACTTTGTATGTCGGAGGGATACTTTTCAAGTGGAAAGGAATGAAGATATTCATATTTGTACCGGAGTCTCATGGGGGTAACCATGTGTGAGATGAGCGGGTGCGGTCAAGGGTATGACGTAATGGCGCTCAGATCCGCTTTTGTTTGGTTGGATCTCCTGCCCTCTGCGCACTGCCAGCCAACCCAGCCCCTCCATCGCCACACACCCTGTCCCTAGCGTGTCCTTACAGCTGATAGCCCATGTCGTTTATAGCAGTTCTCCTTCTGGAGGCCTTCAGTCCTAAGCTGGCAGTAGCGAGAGTAAGTTCAGTTTCTGTCTGGGTTTTTGTAACAGGTGGGGTGTGCGTAATAGCCTTGAAACATGACACAATTTAAACAAATTAATTCCTACGCCTGTTATCCTTCATTGTTCGCTATCCATCGCCACAAAATTAAGCTGATAGCAAAAATATAATTTAAAAAGTACTGTTCAAGGTATTAATCTCGCCCTTATCCATTTTCCTAGAGTGTTCTTCATCCAACGGTACGGCCCTTGACACAGGCCACTTACAGGTTTGCTCTGTGTTTGGTTAGCTGGTGTAAACATTCCCACACTTTTATTGCAACGCGTATATTTTGTTTGTATCACGAATTGCATTTTTTTTTTTTTTATTCTTTCGTCGTTCTTTCATTTTTCCTTCCCTTCCCACCCCGTCTTATTCAGTCCGTTTATTTCCCTTCCTCTCCTCTTCCATTTCCTTTCCTTCTCCCCTTTTCTAGTGTTTCCTTCCCTTCTCTTTCTCTTTCATTTCGTTTCCCTCACTTTCATTTCCTTTCGATCTCTTTTTACCTCTTTTCCGTTTCCTTTTGTATATTTGTGACACGTCCAGTTCATTTAAAGTTACTGATATACGTATTTCATTTTTCGTTGGTCATATCAAGTGGTCACCCAATCATCATCACATGCTGATTTACTGTATCATTCCCATTTCTTCTGTCCTTTGTAATAACAGAATCCAGACACACACCTTTTACTATGTGATATAACATTTTCTATCACACTAGCACTCAAATGATTATTCTTACGCAGTATAGTCCTTTCAGTATCTAATCCATTGTTACTTGGTCATTCATTACAGTACTTTTATTGCACGTATCATTTGCACTCCGTTATCACAGAATTATTTACATGTCTAGCCAATTATTATTTTTTTTGTAATATAATCTGTATTCTTACATTATTATATATCATAATTCATGACTTTCATCGTGCCTTATATTTGGAGTAGTATGTTATTATAGGATTACACAGAAGGCATCTTGTAAGTAGTGTCATAAGTTTTTTTTTTTATGTAATCTATCTGCCCGTACTTTTTTTTATTTTGATTCATATCATTCCTGTTAATAGCTTCCGATTTTCATAGTATTTTTGATGTATAATTTCATCTTTTGTATCATCGTCATTGTCTCTGTATAATGATTCGCCTTTTTTCCCTAAAAGCATCATTTTTTTTTTTTTTAGGCCTATTCCAGTATTTTCGATGATGTGTACTCTCATCTTTTGTAAGAGCGTCATAATCTCTTCTCATACTTTATTTTTTCATCGGTAATTCATCTGTCCTCATTCATTGCTTTGCCTTTCTGCAGCATCCCATCAAAATTGTGTGAAAATAATACTGAAGAAGTGCGATGAACTGAAGCATCTACCCAGCTTCTAACCCACTATTTATAAAGCCTCTGTCACACTGTCACGATTATGACCACGATACCCCACGAGTTTAAAAATTTTATTACTCGTGATGACTTGGGATGGAGGGACCACAAGTTGGACCTGGAGGTTGATGGGCACGAGTATTGTACGATGTTAATGCAATAGTAGTACGATAATACTACGAGTATGTACGACATTTGTACATGTTTTAAACCGAGTCCTTACGATAGCAGTAAGAGCGTAGACTGTATTCTCACCTTCTTCTTTGCTATCCTTATCTCATTCTAGTAGTTAATTACTCTTCTAGGAGCTGCCTAGCATGGGCCAACCGGCCTACTGCAGTTATCCTCTCTTCTTATGTTCTTATGTTCATACCTTTCATCATGTTCATCACTTCTTTCATGTTATGTCTGTCAACAGCATCCAATAAACCTTGGTACCGTCCGTAGCATAAGTGTTCTGTAATTTTTGTGTTCCTCCTTCTCGATCAGTTTATACAACATTATCCTATCAACACAGTATTTCAGATAATAGAGTGAGTCGTATCATCACTACGTTTTTCCTTCCCTCGGCCAGATTATTCCCTATCCCATCATCGTCCAATCACACACTCCCCCTTTCCCCCACAGCCACCTTCATTAGCTCTGCCAGTTCCCCATATCAATCATCGCAAGGCTTCCCATCTTATTAACTCGCCACAGTCCACATCACCCCCTTACGTCATAGCGGACCTTACTGTTGTTGGCATTATCAGATTCTGTAATATAAACACCTCTTCCTTAGCTATATACTCGATACATTACAACAGTCCGCAAAACCTTACATCATCCGTGTTTTCGTTGGATTAGCAGAGTTCGTCACACTTATTCCCTGGATATTTATTCATTTGTTATTGCACATTACACCAGTCCGCGTCAGGCTCATACTCATAACTGCCAGTATTCTCGTTGGCTTACTATAATGCGTGACACCTCTTCTTTGGTGATTAATTTTACATATTGCCCCTTAATTTCCTGTATTATGCTATCGATGTAACCTATGCCAGTATTAAAGAGAGATAAAAAAGTCAGTGTTATACTGGGGTGTAATATTCAAGATAAATCGCCAGCGAGGAAATGCAGGGATGTATACGTGAAGTAGAAAACAACTCATCTCCTTAGCATCAGTGGTACCTATTCTCACCAGCGGCTGATTCCGGCATTATGACACATTAATATTTATGTTATTTTATGCAAACTGTGTGTTATTGTGTAGATATAAATAACATAAAAGAACATTAACTCTTTTGATACGACAAATATTTCTTTAGCTGTTAAAAAAAATTAATAATAAATATTTAAAGTTTGGGAGTGAGAAGAAAGCAACAAAATACTGTAATGTGGTCATCGTAGCGGAGGGGTAAGTGAAGACTACAAACTCTCACTTGAAGGAAGCCTTCCTTGCTTGTGAAAAAATTGCTAGAGGATGCTAAGCAAAGAGAAATGTCATCACGGGTATGGAATTAAAATGCAAGGCGCATAATATAGGCCAGTGAAGGAAAATATATATTGGGAACCCTGTTGAGCCTAGAATTTGACTCAGTTTTTTTTAGCGCATGATAGTGTTTGTATCCTCTGTTTTTGATTATTGATATAGCCTGTTAGAGGAGCAGCAGCGATAGGATGTATAAAGTGTATAAATTTTCACCACTGCTTCAAATTGTGGTAAAGACTGACGTGTGCCCCGTCAGCGTATTGCAAAGAGCTGTTTTCTCTCTGCCATAGCTGACTTCGTTCTACCTCTTTAATGATGTTTTCCATCTTACACTATACTGTGGTATAGTATGCTGATGTTCCAGATTATATCAGTATTAAAATCTACAAATAATAAATCATATCAAGGTTTAGAATTCGGAATAAGAGGTGTTCCGAAGTCTCCAGAGCCAACGAGAATTGTCATCGTTCCGTTCCATTAGTGCCAATTAGTAGCCAGATATCCATGAAATTAGTTTCCTTGTGTTCTTGTTTCCATATTATTACACACATCTTGACACCTATATTAATCACCCATAATCCACTAATTCACTGTCAAAGAAAGAAATTAATTAGGTGTGTTAGGAACTGAGTAGCGTCCTAAGGTTTGGTGATCTCGTCTTGGGAGAATCGAACTGTACGAAACATGTTTCACTCCAGGTTACTCACTGAGACAGGGGATGTCCTTTTCAGTTTAATCTTGCCATGTTTTGACAACTTGTTCTGCTTAGGATTAGCTTTGGACTGGAGGAGTTAGATATAGCCATAAGAAATCCCATCAGTACGGGAGGTCTTTCCTAAGCTGAATGAAAGTGTTTGGTAGCAGCAAGAGTAAGTTAATACGTCACCCGAGTCATGGGGCTCATATATACTTTGCATGCGGTGAGATTATGGGCTAAATAAAACCATTTGCAATAAGCTGGAATAATATGGGAAGTTCCTTATTACTTGCCAGAACGTTTTGTGACAGTACTTAACATTTCTGGCGGCCGTGGTTTCTCGAGCACTTAAACACCTCAATTAAGTCTCCCCTTACTCTACGCCTCTCTAGCGAATGCAGACTTAGTCTTTTCAGTCTGTCTTCATATGACAGGTTCCTGACGTCATGTATCATTTTAGTCATTCTTCTCTGTACATTTTCTAACGAATTAATATCTATTCTATAGTAAGGACACCAAAATTGTACTGCGTAGTCTAAATGTGGCCTTACTAATGCTAGATAAAGTTTCAGTATTACATTAGATGATCTATTGCACACGCTTCTCGAAATAAATCCTAGGACCCTATTTGCTTTATTTCTTGCATTAATACACTGTTGCCTTGGTTTAAGGTCGTTACTAATCATAACTCCTAGATCTCTCTCGCATTCCGATTTGCTAATTTCTTTGTTATCTAAGCTGTATTTAGTATCTCCAATGGTCTTGCCTACGTTAAGTACTTTACATTTTTCAACGTTAAATTCCATTTGCCAAGTTTTAGACCATTTGGACAATGTATCGAGGTCTTTTTGTAAGTTATGGCAATCGTCAGTCGAGTTAATGATACGCCCTATTTTTGTATCGTCGGCAAATTTGCTGATGCTGCTATTGACTCCTAAGTCTAGATCATTTATATATATGACCCAAAGTTCAAAGTTACGGTGCGGTGTCGTTCTCCTCTCTAAGCAGTTTTCATCTATCAGAGTTAAAGATTGTGAATAGTCTGTCTTCCGTGGAGGGTGTTGGAAATTGTTAGCTTAGTGATTTGTTTTTTCCTCAATATACAGTAGGTCAGCAGACAGTAGCCTGGTAAGGAGTTATGGGAGATTCATTGTGTTATGTAATACATGTTGTACCGTATCCCCTGGCGAGTGCTGGCATTAATGTTGTTTGTTTATTCCACAGCTCGGGCCAGCAGACAGTGGTGTGGTCGCCGAGTGACGGGCGCACCACCACAACCACCACCACTACCACCACCACCAGCGGCGGCGCCCCCACCCTCCAGGCCCCCACCACGCCCCCCACACCCACACCCGCCCACGCCATGTCTCGGAGGCTGAACTGCACCCCCTCGGCGGTGAAGGATGCGCTCAAGGCCAATCTGCTGCCCATCCTTACCGTCTCAGGGGTCACAGGGGGCGTCGTATTGGGCCTCATCCTAAGGTTAGTCAATACACCTCCTTTAGCACATGATTCGACTTTGACATACACCACCTCTCAAACACACACACACACACACACACACACACACACACACACACACACACACACACACACACACACACACACACACACACACACACAGATTTCGACAGTTAGTTGCTACTTAATAATTAGTGTTCGGATTTTGTCTGAATTCCCACGCCTTGAACAGCTCAAATTGAAAAGGTTATACCCACTTTCTTTTGTTGTTGTTGTTGTTGTAGAATGCAGTAGTTTATTCCCGGCTCAGATCCTCTTGAGGTAGATACCATTAACAGCGTCGCCATTGGCTTCTCAAATTATATATGTTTTTTTTTTTTTGTATGAAGAGTTATTATTATTCTACATATTTCACCACCTGTTAACGTTTATTATTATTATTATTATTATTATTATTAAATATCATCATCGTCATTACTACTACTACTACTACTAGTAACGAAGTGATGAAAGTGGTGTCAGTTTAGCATGATTTCTCTCCTACCATATTGTGCAAGGAGAGTCCCTGTGCCTGTCGTCTCCCAGTCTGACGATTTTTCTCTCAGTCAAACTTATTTCTTAATTATTCGATGGATTTTAATCACTTTTAGGACGAAGACAGCAGTGAAAAAGAGCAGGAAAAAAATGATTGGAATGATGAAAGAAAGAAGTGCAAAAAAGATAGAAAGATAGACTACATTGAGCGTAAAAATATGTGTAAGTAGTTTGGCAAGAGAGAGAAAACAATAATGAATTTTGAAGGAAAATAAATGTAAGGTACTCAGACAATAGGAAACTGAGAAAATGCGCATCAGGTAGTAAAGCCATGCTTCTTCAGATAATAAAGCCATCCTCCTGCTCGTTTACGTAGTAGAGCCATCCCTCTTCGAGTAGTGAAGCCATCGTCCAGCTCCTTTTGATAGTAAAACCATCCTTCAGGCAGTAAAGCTGTCCCCCTTCAGGTAGTAAAGCTATCCTCCTCTTCCTTCTTCTAATAGTAAAGTCATCCTCCCCCTTCCTTTTCCTCCTTCAGGTGACCTAATAGAAGGTCTCCTTCTCTTCCTTCAGGTAAATCCACTCGTCTCCTTCTCCTCCTTCAGGCCATGTAAGCCCTCTCTCTCCTCCCTCAGGAAATAGAAGTCTCCCCCTCTTACTTCTCCACCAGAAAATAAAAGCTCTTTCCCTCTCTCCCCTTTCAGGTCCTAAAAGTCATCCAAGTCGCCATTCACTATTAATAAAGCCATCCGGTCTTGTTCCTCCTCCTCCTTCAGATAATAAAGCCAACCTCAATCTCACTCTGGTAGCTGTGAAAGGTAAAAAAGAATACTTCCCCGTCAGACAGTAACCGACACCTACCCACCCACAAGTACTTAATTGATGAACCCCTTTTTCTTTTCCATCAGGTAGTGAATGCCATTTTTCTCCTCTTCTGTCTGGTAATAAAACACAAATCCCCATCACCTTCAGTTAATGAAAACTAGCCCACTTCTCCTTCACAGAGCAAACACCACCCCTCCTCCTACCCTCAATGTCTCACCTCTCCCTACCCACACTTACGCTCTGGATAAAAGCTTTCCCCCCACCCTACCCCTTCAGACACTAACCCACCCATTCCTACTTAGTCACTCTCTGGATAAAAGCTTTCCTACCCCTCCTTCAGACAGTTAACGCTTATTTCGCCACTCACAATTACCCACAGTTACTCTTTCAGACTGTACCTCTTACCCCGTCCCCTCACAGGTACACTGTGGATAAAAGTTTCCCGCAGCAAACAATTAACTCCTGCCTCACCACTCTTTCCCACCCACAGTTACCCTTTAGACTATACCCCCTACTTCGTCCCCCACAGGTACACTCGATAAAAGCTTTCCCCCTCATTCAGACAGTTAACTTCTTCCCCACCCCGACAGGTACTCTCGGAATGAGCCTTGGACGCCGCGTGAGGTGATGTATGTGGGCTACATCGGTGAGCTGTTCCTCAGGGCTCTCAAGGCACTCATCATCCCGCTCATTGTGTCATCGCTCGTCTCAGCCATCGGTAAGTCGATCTCATAGTATTGTGAGTTTAGTTATGGCTTTCTTCGTACTTTTTTTTATAGGGCCTCATATTTCTGCGATTAATATTCTCTTTCCAGTTCGTACTCTTTCTGTCGGAGCCTCTTAACATTTTTGGATTAATTTTCTATCTATCTCTCTGTGAGCCTCATAGTCGTCGTGGATTTGTTTTTTACATCTTTATACACTATCTGTTTATCTGTGAGCCTCGTGGCGTTCTTGGATCGGTCTTCTATTTCGTCTTCATATTCTGTCGACTTGTTTGTGAGCTGTATAGCATTCTCGGATTTTTTTCCCCTTCTTGGTACTCTTTCTGTCAGCCTGCTAGGAATCGTAGAGCATCTTTTCTCTCCGTCCTGTATATCGGTATCTTTCTTAGTATAACAGTTTATTGCCTGACGCAGCATCGCGTGTCGTGTGGCCCGGACAACGAGGGCCTCAAGGCGTTTGTCCCTACTCAGCCTGATCATACTTTTGAATTCTTTTCTTTCTATTTCCCTCGTCTTTCAGCAAGCCTTGTCATACTCTTGGATTCCTCTCACCTTTCTTTTTCCTCTGCTTTAAACAAGCCATATCATACCCATGTATTCCTCTTTTCTTTTTCCCCATTCTTTCAACAAGCCATGTCTGCTGTTGGAGTCCTCTTCTCGTTCATTTTCCTCTTCTAACAAGTCATATCATATTGTCGGAGTTTTCTTCTCTGTTTCCCCTTTTTTTTCAACAAACTTTATCATTCTCTTGCTTTCCTCTTCTTTTTCTTGTAATATCAGCAAGCCTTGTGATACTCTTGGATTCCTCAATTACAGTACATTCTTTTCCCTTTGCCTCCATCCAGCCTTATCATACGCTGGGATTCAATTATTTTTTAACTTCTTACAGCCACCCATGTGACATTCCTAGAGTCCAGATATCTGCTTTTGCTGATCACACTCAGTATATCCCTTATTCACATTATCTCCCAGGTATCATTCCTGTCTTTTACCTTGCTCTTATCACCTAGCTGTTTGCGATCTCTGTCTCTCATACCGGGGAATTCATCTTTACTGTTACCTAATTATATCTGTGTAAAGGAGAATAGAGATAAATAAGGCGCCACATATCAGAATTTTGAGTGATGAACAGTGTGGTTTCTGCAGGGGTAGGGAATGTATGGATCAGGTATCGGCAGTAAGTTAGGTAGCGTAGCTGAGAAAGCATATGAGAAGGACTAAGATATTTACGGAATTTATGAGTCTTTCAGAGAAAACAAGAGATTATCAAGGTGAACAAGGAGGGTTTCGTATGTATGGTGTGTACGGGTAGGTGAACATTTGAATGAATGTTTATCAGTGTTAGTATAAGTCAGGGATGTGTGATGCAATCATGTTTAGTCGTTGTGTGTTTGCGGGGGGGTGGGGGCTTGGGTATTGTGAGAGATCAGAGTTATTTAGGGAAGCTGAGTGTAATATTTTAAGTCTGACGTACTCAGATGGTCCAGTGCTGCTGCCCAGATATAAGTGAGACCTTTGCAGACTGGTGCTGGGTTGCGTGAGTATTCGTGAGCACATTTTCTGTGAATGAATTTAGATGAGAGTAGAATTAAGGCTGTTTAGAGAGCATGCGATTCATAGCGTAATGTTTTCTTGAATGGGAAAATAAGGAAGTTGTGAAATAGTTTTAAGTACTTTGGTGCGGAAAGAGAAAAGAGATAAGTATGAAAGGAACTTGGAAACTAGAATGACGCAAGAAAGGTGGTTGGTGCTAGAAATGCCATGATAAGGAACAGGAAACCGAATACAAAGGCGGCAGGAATGTGTATTAGTGTCCTTGTTAACGTATGGATGCCGGACAATAGAGTGGTATGAGTATGCAAAATCTAAAGGTAGCACAATGGAACTCTCGATGAATATAACCGTCTAACGCAATGATGGATGGAATAAGAAATGCTGGATAGAAAAAGGGTGAGTGTATAATTAGTTGGGTGCCGAGTGCCTAGTATTGTAGGGGTGTGAATCGCGAACAGAGATGAGAAAGGAGTGACCGGGGAAATATCGAGAGAGACAGACAGACAGAGACAAGAGTGCTTGTTCCTGTGTGTGTGTGTGTGTGTGTGTGTGTGTGTGTGTGTGTGAGACAGACAGACAGAGTGCTTGTTCCTGTGTGTGTGTGTGGGTGGGTGGGTGGTTGGGTGGATGTATGTGTGTGTGTTACTGCATCCCATCGACCATATTTTGTATGCTGAGAGTAGTGTAATGATGTTGATGTGGAGGAGGAGGATAATGTTTTGACTACGACGACGACGATGGTGGGGATGGTGAAGATGATATGATTATGACGAGACTCATGAGACCAGCGACACTCCTTAAGGTCGCCGCCAACTCGTAAATCTCCTTTCGAACTGATAAGCAAACAAAGGCATCATAAAATATCGGCTTTTGTTATCTTTACGACCTCTGGATTTCAAAAGCCTTGCTCTGGTGTTTCTAATAAAAACTACGGATAGTATGAATGGGCACAGAAATCCACTTACTTTGGATAGATTGGTTAAAAGGAGCAAGCTTCATCATTGTGGTGCAGGAAAGAGGACTAAGGAAAGAGAGAGGGGAGGGGTTGGGAGGGACAGGGGAAAGTAGGGATAGAGGGAAAGGGGAAAAGAAGTTCGAGAAAGGGTGGGTGGAGTGTTTTAAGTTTCAGGAGGGGCTTCATGGCTGTTTCTTCTTCCTCAGGCTCTCTGGACCTGTCGCTATCCAAGAAGATCGGTCTGCGCGCTGTGGCCTACTACCTGACGACGACGGTGCTGGCGGTGGTGCTGGGGATCATTCTGGTGGTGTCCATCCACCCCGGCAAGGGATCCGACGAGGGCATCACCAAAGTCGGGGAGGCCAGGAGCGTCTACACACCTGACCTGCTCATGGATCTACCCAGGTAAAGCAGACATTTGCAGAGAGTGACATAGAGTAAATTCTTTCCCTACAATGACTTATTCTTACAGTTTGTTCGTGCTGCTGCCATATTTTATTTTATTTAGGAAAGGTTTCTGTTGCTGAAGGGGTTACGGAAGTCGTCATCCAGTCTCTCCAGCACGAAAAAATCCCACACAAAGTGAATTAAAGTCTGTGAATAACAAGAATCAAAAGGAGAAAATGTGTCACCGGAGTGAAAGGGTTAGCACACAACACACCCTATGATCCTTGGTGGATGGCCTGACCATAGAATCAGTAGAGACCATAATTATGTTGCTAAAGAGGTTCAAGATTTGCAGGAGATTAAGAACAGAATAGCAATTTGTACTATTAGCATTTAATCCCTGGTTTAGTCAGAGGAGACCAAGACCTTGAGCTATGGCGGTATACCCTCATACCCCTCAGAGCTCCCCTACACTCGTTACTGCCGCCACATAGAACCCTCATAACTCCTTACCTACCCTCTTCTTCCTTTCCTTCCTACTCTCCCCTATCCCATTTCTCTCTCTCTCTCTCTCAGCACCCTTTCCTCGCTTCCCCCCCCCTTCCCGCCTACCCTCTCACGGCGTCACGGTTGCCATGGAGACGAACAGGAATGCTGAAACTGGAGTCTGGCCGGGCGTCAACACTCAATATTACACCTGCAGGGGAAAAAAAAAAAAAAGACGTGAACTACAAAAATAGCTGGAAAATAATACAGGAAAAACACCATTATTTGTTTTTATTTAGGGTCTGGAAAACACACACACACACACACACACACACACACACACACACACACACACACACACACACACACACACACACACACACACACACACACACACACAGAAGCACTACAAAAATGGATGGCAATTACCGGGCAAAACAAAAGAATAAAAAACACAGTATTACCTCAGTCGAGAAAACCAGGACTGGCGATTTAAAAAAAAAAAAAATAAAAGAGGGAGGGGAGATCTGGAAAACTAGGACTGGAAATATGGCTGGAACTCCTCGAAAATAACACTCTCTCACCCCAACAGCGAGAACCGACATCTGGAAAAACGGCTTCAAATTATCGTCGAAAACTGGATTACACCATGTGGGGAAAAAAGCTGGAAATTACCGGAAGAAACGAAGGAAAGAAAAGTTGCAGCTCCATTCTCCAGATCTAATACAAAAAGGGGTAGTTTTTCCCTCCTTCCATTTCTAATTTTGGCACTTTATGAAATAGCTGAGATGTTTGTGCGATGTTTGGGTCCGAAAAATAACCCGAAGAAGAGGCAGAATTTTCCTCTTCTACGCTTTTTGAGGTGTGAACTGGGTCTGAAGCCCTTCAGTACGATGTCGAATTACGGCACCCACAGGGGCGGCCAGATCCAGTGTACAGTATGCCCCTAACTGTGTCACTGACTCACTGGCTTTTTTTTTCTTTTTCTCCGCTTCTTCTTCTACTTCTTTTAAGAATGAAATCTGACAAGGTATACCCATGGTTTTGTGAGCGTCACACTTCTGAGGAGGTGTTGAGGAGTGGGGGTGGAGGGTATTAGTGGTATGTCTGTTGTGCGTCTGGGGTGTGTTTGAGGCGCGAGTGGTGTACATCTGGGGCGCGTCAGGGATGTGTCGGAGAGGTGTGTCCAAAGACGAAGGACATCTTTGGGGGGTGTTGGGTTGGTGGATAGGATTGGGGTGGGTGCGGCTGTCTGGTATATAATATTCATCCCACCTCAAGATGATTTTATTCAGCTTGTAAGAGCCCGCTCATAGTTGAGGGATTAATACAGGCTGTATGTAATTCTTCCAAGTCAAAAACTCTCTTAAGCTGAAGAAAATCTGTAGGCAGTAAGAATCAAACAGAAAAGAAGGCAAATTACCAAGAGGGTTAATATAAAGCTAAAAAAAAATCTCTTGCCATTTCACACCTGCTATATCTTTAACACCTTCAGGCGAAGGAAGTATTTTCACTCTTATTTGTCCAACATCCAGACGATTTTATTCAACCTATGGAAAACCACTTGCAGTGAAAGGGTTATTGAAATTTATATCCAACCTCTCCTTTTCGAGAAGACTTTCCATAGCTGACTGAGCAATTCTGTAGCTAGCAAGAATATAATTAAAAAAAACAGGGGGGCATCCTGTGCTGGAGGGGTAATATTGTAGGAATAGCACGGGGATAAGCCTTTGTTTTAATACTACTGTTTTTATTGAGTCTTCCTTGTAGTCAGATATTGAAGTAAGGAAAATACGGGTTCAGCTGTACGGTATAAACTTTCAGCTGTTCAGTACAATGGTGCTTTATTACCAGTATGCATCCCTACGTGTCAAGTGGGGTTGGTGGAGGATTAGTGCCCCTCCCTGTAAAACAATTAACTCTAAGCCCTTGGCCACCCCGTTTGGGATACATGGCGTCTGGCAATGATGATGATGATGATGTTGTTCCTATCTCAGGACGATTATGTTCAGCCTTGGAGGGACTTTTCGCACTGGAGGGGTTAAATATAGCCTTGATGAACCCCTTCGCTACGAGGGGGGGAGGGGGCATCTAAGTTGAAAATAATCTAACATTACCTAGAACAATGAAACACGTCCTCGGGCTGAAGGGTCTAGGCAGAGGGTTATATGTGCATGGAATTGGCATGTCTCTACCAGAATCTTCACATCACATTGAATTTATTGGATGCATTTTTTATATTTTATTTTTTTACTCTATTATCACCATATTGATAATGTTATTGGTTTTACTGCAGCATCCCACTCAGATTTGTCATATGATTATACTTGTAGAATTATTGTTATTATTTACTGTTCATTATTATTATTATATCAATTCTTTATCGCCTTGCAGAAACTTCTTCCCTCCGAACTTGATCCAAGCCTGCTTCGAGACGGTAAGTGAGAGAGTTGCCTGTGATTTTGATTTGCATTATTATATAATTTAGAGATGCCGTTGGCGACAGTACCGTTATTCCATTACTCCCAATGGTTGATGCATGTGGGGTTTTCCGGTAAGGGTATTTAGCGTACCGCCCTCCACTTACTGTCTTATACTCGCGAAACTCATAGCTTGAAAATCTTGAGTTCCTCCTTGCACAATTTATTATTATTATTATTATTATTATTATTGTTGTTACTCTGTTCCGTCCTTCATAGAGGATGATGGGCGCCAGTGAGTTAATGTATAGGTATTAGTAATCTGTAATGGAGAAAATTGTATAAAATGGGAAATGCCAGAAACTAGGAAAACTTTATAAAAGGCTGTGTGTAGAGTCCCTACCTTGACTCACACATGACGGGGCAGCTCTAGTGTTCTGTCACAGCTTGCACCAGATTTTTCTCCTCAGCTGATAGTGAGTCATAGTAGCGTGAGATACGGTAATTGAGGCAGATTTTGTGGTTAGTGTAGGGCAGGTGTGCTGGACAGAGTAGTGGGAGGAGGAGGAGGAGGAGGCGGAGGAGGAGGAGGGTGGTGGTAGTAGTAGTAGTAGTTGTTGTTGTTGTTGTTGTTGTCTCCGGGTTGATGTGAAGGTGAACCTAGTGGACTGAAGGATGAAGTAGCATATTTCTTACCTCCACCATCCTCCTTTGGGGGGGGGTAGGGAAGACGGTATATAATGTTACTGGACCGTATTCTTGTCGGCATAAGATGCATTTATAGCACTTCTTTCCAAGCGGTTTATTTTGTTAATCGATCGTGAATACACTCCTTTGTATTATACGTTAGGCAAATAGCAAAAGAGAATATTAATATGCCACGCAGATATGAACTGGTAATAAAGAGGAGCCAGAGAGCTTCTTAATACGGCCTTCACCCTCCCCCTCCACACACACACACACACACACACACACACACACACACACACACACACACACACACACACACACACACCAATAGACCCGTTTGGTATGCGTAACAGGCTCTGGCAGTACCTTGACTCTTTCACTACCACGACATTTTTTAAAACTGTATTTATGCTTCTCGCTGACGTTCTTTTTCTCTTTAAGCTCAGGACGGACTTTTCATAATGGAGGGATAGGAACCTTCTCAATGGTCGGGATAGGTCTGATATTCTGTTCTAGCTAGCGACAGACGATTTTATTCAGCACAGAGTGAGTCATAGGAGCCTGAGTGCGTAGGCTTTTACTATGGTAACCACTTCTGTGTTTTATTTTGGCTACCCACGAACGATTTAGGTATTCTAGGTCCATTTTAGGTATTCTAGGTCCATTTTAGGTATTCTAGACCCGTTTCAGGCATATAGGTACTACATTTTAGGTATTCAAGGCCCACTCATTTAAGATATTTAGGTCAGTTCAGGGCGCTCATATCCATTCAGTGTAAATCGTATCGGGTCATATTCGGGGTTATTGGGGTTCGCTTAGGTGCAGTGAGGTTCACGTATGTTCACTGAGGTTCATATACGTCCACCGAATTCGTTTACATCTAGTCAGGCTCAGAGGGACCAGCTCGGGACCATCCTTGTCCACTTAAAGTTCGTTTACGGTTTTACATCCAGCGGAGTTGAAGTAGATTAGTTTCAAGTCTTCTTATATCCATTTACCTCAGCTTTCATTCATTCTTTGTAGTTCATTTCGGTCGTGTTCAAGTCCAAGTAGATCAATGGAAGACTGTTTCTGGTTATTTTCATTTTGTCTTTGTAGTTACGTCAAGTCCACTTATATCAGTAAAGAGCGAGTCATGTTGTGCCTACCGGTGTGTGTGTGTGTGTGTGTGTGTGTGTGTGTGTGTGTGTGTGTGTGTGTGTGTGTGTGTGTGTGTGTGTGTGTGTGTGTGTGTGTGTGTGTGCGGTTACGGTTATGGAGATAGTGGTCCGAATTCTAGGTGGTATAGGAGGCTTCGTAACACCTCTTCCTAAGCGATTTATTTTGCATATTACACCTTCACGTTCTCTTTTTTGTCATTTATATACTTTTAAAATCGACATAGTTTGTATCAATAACGTGAGAAATGATAGCGATGTGGATCATGCAGAATCGCCCAAGAAGTGTTGCGAAATTCCAGAACCACGTAGAATACAGGTGTTCCAGGTGGACGGAAACAAGTAGGTGGGATAGACTGGAATGGAGGGAACGGGGGCGGGCGGGCCACGATGAAGTATACCTTGGTGTTGTAGGTCGGTTGATAGTCCAGTCATCCAATTTTCTGATATTCACTACAAAAATACAGGAGTGGGTGGGACGAATGGAAAGTACTGTAGTGGGCAGGATGGGCTGGGTGGTGGGGCATGCCAGAGACAGTTTAGGTTGTGGAAGTGGGTGTTGCAGGTAGGCCAGGAAGGTGCAAATCGAGTGTGCAGGAGCAAGATATGATTGAGGGTGGGTTGAAACGATGGTGATGTGTTCCAGGCTACTGTGGAGTAAGTATGCCCTATGAATGTGAGCGTTGTAGGTTGGGTAGTAGATGAGTTAGGTATTTTTATGATACTGTACCACCTAGGAGCAGAAATTGGAGGGGTAGGTGAAAAGTAGTAGGCAGAACGAGCTGAGGTGGTGTGTGTGGTGTGGCATCCCAGGGGGAATGCGGTATATGCTGTGGAAATAGGCGTTGTAGTTAGGCAGGGTAAGATGCAAGTCTGAGGAACTAGAGGAAGTGAAACGGGTGGGATAGACGGAAAGAAATAGGTGGGATGGGATGGACGAAGATGGTGTTTGGTGGTAAGAGGGCGGATCAAAATACCTGATGAAAATGTATGGTATATGAGGCGCGGTGTTCAAGGTAAGAACTGATTTCTCCAAAAACTTCAGTGCTGGAGAGATTGACACGTAAAGTGTGGAGTGGGTGAAGTGGATGAGCGGGGAAGGTGGTGATTGGTAGGTAAAAGAGTGGCGTGGGTGACGTGAATGAGCAGAGAAGGTGGTGAGTGGTAGTAGGTAAGGAGTGGAGTGGGTTGAAGTTTATGTGCGCGGAATATGGTGAGTGGTAGGTAAAGGGTGGAGTGGGTGAAGTGGATGAGCCGGGATGATGATGAATAGTAGGGCAGGGCCAGGGTAAAAAAACTCTAAAGATGGGCATTATGCAGAAGGTGGGTCGATTTGGATGTGGCCTTGGTTTGTTTCAAAACTTTCTCCAGCACAACGGCAAGAAGAGAAAAGTAAGCATGCCTCGCACGCATATACCTGGCGCCTCGCGGCACAGATAAAAAAGATGTTGCTGGGCAGAAGGGATTAGCCACTTCACTCCTTTGATGTTTTCATTCCTGATACCTTCAGACGATTTAATTTAGCCATGGAGAGACTTTGCGAACGGGGGAGATTAGATTCAGCCACAAGTATCCCCCTCATTACATCAGAATTTTTCTAATTTGGAAAAAAAAAAAAAGATCGCCCAAATGGATCAGGAATAAGTTAAAGTCACTGAACTGAAGATTTAAACGTAGGAATATGTGCCCAGGATAAAAACAGCTTATGAATACTGTAGGGCAGGTGGCCTTCCCAGCGAGGGGTGTGAGAGGCGTTACAGCCAGCCAGGCCTCGACACGTAATGGAGAACAGCGCCGCAATGATAGGCTGAAATTGGAGGGAATTGAGTTGCGAGCGAGAATAGGGGAGAAGAGGGGGGGGGGAGGAGGGTAAGGAAAGATGAGCTGAGATAACTGTGGGGAGAGGGAGAGGCAGGAAAGGTGGGAGGGAGAGGAGGCAATTTTGAGCGGAGATAAGTGTGGGGAGAGAGAGAGAGAGACAGAAGATACGTGTGGGAGAGGAGGAAAAGATGAGCTAAGGGTGGGGAAAGGGAGAGATGGGAGCCAAAGTAAAGTTGAGTTGAGCTGAAAGATGAAAGGAAGGAGGGGTGATGAAATAGGAGTGAATGATGAGCTAATATATACAGTGAGAGAGAGAGAGAGAGAGAGAGAGAGAGAGAGAGAGAGAGAGAGGACAAAAGGAGAGAGAGGTTCCGTCTCACAGTAACACTCGATTCTCTTACACTTCTCAGGAATAGTAATGAAACCTCTTTGATGCTGATGATTGATTTATTTAATATGATAGGAACCGAGTACAAGTGATGCATATGCGAGGGGTTAACAGTAGGTGTAGAGTATTAACTGCACAAAAGTAGATCTTGCTTTCGCGTACCTCAGGTGATAGATACATTTTGTACATTGGAGTATGCCATCATCGTCGTCGTCGTCGTCGTCGTCACTTTAAACCCAATCATTTTCACTGATTGATGGCATGGGTTGGATTCAGAAATAGGTTAAGTACAAAAGTCCAATCATCAACAAGGTGCTCAGTGAAATAGTGGTGCAAACGTTCATAAATCAGTGAAATCTTCAAAATCCTCTGTTCCACCCCACAGGTTATAGTAGGCTGTAATACATCGTTTTTTTTTATACATGCACTAACTGCAGCGTGATTTAAATTCTTGGTCAAGACAGATTACAATATCCGTCACTTGTGGTCAGAATTATCCATTTATAGATGCACGAATGATAGTGTGGGAAAAATGGTCCCACAGATATCGTACATATTTTCTCTGGGGCAACAATTCAGGTTCATGTGTTAATGGAATGTTAAAAGTTCAGCGATTGGCATGCGAGTTCAGAGGTAGCAAATGCGAAGTGTTCCTGAAAATTCACTTACGTTGTAGTAAGGTAATAGGCTTTTGGTAAGGTCACTCTTGTGCAGTTAATTCTGTTTCACCATGTACGCCTGGGAAAATAACTATAACTATAACTATAACTAATATATAGTTTGTATTGTAATGCCCTAAATATATAACACTAATACTGCTATTATCACATATACAATGTTCAGTATAATGTTGTTCCTGACTATATGATACAGTGTATTTTCTGACCGAGCCATATTTTGACAAGTATCTTATTTCCCTCTGTACAGACCTCATAACAACTCCCATATGGCTGTAGAGTCAGCTTTATATATTTGCTGTGTAGTTTATATTTATCTAATGGAACTTCTGAGTTGAGTCTACATGATTCTTAAATTAGGTATAGGTACTTTTAACATAAGGAAAATACTGCTCCGGAAGCCTACCCTAACCTACTAAAACACGATGCAGTAAATGCGAGGACGGTGAAGGTTGTTCCGCGGCTCCAGTCCCCGTGAAATTGGGAGGCAGCCGACCAGCGCACGGCCACACTCACGGCCCTGGGATGCTGGCACGAACACCTTCACCGCGAGGACAACATTCACTGTTTATTCTTGCTATTTCCAGACAATTTTATTTAGTTCGGGGGAATAATTTCAAACTGGAGGGTTAGTTGGAACCCTAATTACCCCCTTTAGTACTAGAGATCCTACCTAAGGTGAATAAACGCTCCTGGAGATGACAAAAATAGGATTAAAAAATAGGTCTTCATGATTAAGTTAACCTTTTCAGACCGAGGTTATTTTAATCTTGTTGCTGCTACCAGGAGATTTTATTCAACTGATGAGAGCACCTTAGTATGAAGTTTGCTGTTTGTCTCATAATCTGGAAAGAGCAGGAATAAAATAAAAAGTGACGTCCTGGGGTGGAAGTGGTTAAATTAGTGACTTTACTATACTCTTTCCATCTTAACCTGACCCAGATTGTGGTCCTTTTGCAGCTTATTTCACGTAGCATAGCGACAGGAAAAAAAAAAAGAATCTACATCTGTGCATCTTTTCCACAATACTTCTTTGTGACCAGTACTGTATTGTAATCTTGTGTTAATATTATCGTTACAATTCGGCAGTCAAGATGGAGAGATTGCAATTTTTGGCCAAGTTAAAGTAAAAGGAGTAGAGTGAGCCTCCTAAAACCAAGGCCCGTTTTCTCGTGGGTATAAGAAATCCCCGTAACACCTCATCCTAAGGGACTTATTTTGGATATTACTCTTCTGCGTCATATAAATCATTCAGGTACCATTATACTCAGCATAAATAACATACAGATTTATACTAACCAGTCGTATCCAAAAATAAATCGCTAAGGAAAAGATGTTTGGGAACTTCCTTAACCTACGGTAATACGGACCCCAAGAGCGCCCGTCTGAGTATTTTTTTTTTTATGGGATACTGACATGTTAATATCACTGCTAGACCTCATTTTATTTCTTATCCTCGTTATGTTTTTTTGTTTTCATTGCATTTTGGTATTATATATGTGTATCTTTATCAGTATTCTCTCTCTCTCTCTCATCATCATCATCATCATCATCACCTTATCTCTATCTGTTACCCTGTCTTTTACGAAATCTATCAGTATGATCAGCATCACTCAGTATCTCACCTACCAATGTACCGTCAGCAACACCGTATCCCTCTACTGTCTGTCAGCATCATCCTATCTCTCACCTACCTGTCTTTTACCATCAACCTGTTTCCCTCATTAATCCACCTTATTTACCATCGACCCATCTCTGTCTCATCTAAGCACCTCGCCACACGAAGCCCAAGCCTCTAGCAACCGCGAGTCCCGCTAGAGTGAGTAAAGGTGTGTGGGTGTGTGTGGGTGCGGTGTTGCAGAGTGTCGATGTGCAATAGCAAGTGAGAGAGGAGGAAAGGGAGGGGTGGGTCCAGCATCCCTCTCTGTGCACTGCACCCTGTAGGCTGATCCGGGGGCTGCAGCCTCGCACTGTCGCCTTCTCTGTGGGGAAAGACACTTATTAGAAACTAATCACCAAGATGCACGCGATTCGTAAATATATTAATATTCACAAGGAAGAGGGAAACAAGAAATTTCCCGAGCGCTTTCATGTGTGCTTATTTTCAGGGGAAACACATAATCTCGTTTTAGTGATATATATATAAGGTAGACAGGAAGGGATGGGGGAGAACAACAGCAGGAATCACTCAATCATTGTCATCAGCATCACTGATCCCATCCACTCTTCCTAGAACTTCGTCGACCTTGGGTCTCTCTCTCTCTCTCTCTCTCTCTCTCTCTCTCTCACACACACACACACACACACACACACACACACACACACACTTTTCATATCTCTCTCTTCACATTCACAAACTCAGACAATCCTCCCCGTAATTTTCACCATTGTCGACGCTCTTGCTTCCTTGGCACACTTATTTTATTCTTGCCACCTACCGACATTTCATATGAGTAGATTTGGAAATACCTTCAAACAATGAAGGACTTAACGTGTGAAAGATCTGCCTTAAATCAACTCAGTATAATTATACCTGGTGTAATTCTTGACTTCTTGTAACTTTCAGACGATTGAGACCCCCTCACTCAATTGACTCATTCTTCACTTTATTTTTGCTGCCTCCAGACGATTTTGTTAAGCTTTGGAGAGGCCGTATGTACTCAGTGTTGTTATATTAGTTATTAGACTCCATTAACCCCATCAAAACCTGATTTCTGTTACTGAGCTGAATGAAATCGCCTAAAGGTATCAAGGAGGAAATATAAACTAGGTCTCCGGATTGAGAGAGAGAGAGAGAGAGAGAGAGAGAGAGAGAGAGAAACTAATCAGGTTAGGGAATACTTCTTGTAATGGTTAGAGGTCATCTTCATTAACCCGTTCAGTACCATGACGTCTAGTTATATGTTATTGTTGCTTCAGGGAGACGATTTAATGTGAAACTGGTGGAGACTCGTAATGAAGGGTTCAGTCCAAACTCTTTCAGTCTTAATGGGTATTTCTCCATCATCCTTTCTATCAGCAGACGATTTTACTCAGCTTCGGGGAGACGTTTTGTAGTGAGGATGTTATTTTAAAGGCTTGCATTTCCAAAACTCTATATTAAGATAAATAAATTCGTGTGTAAGTAGCAAAAATACCCCCCCCCCCCCCAAAAAAAAAAAAAAAAAAAGTCACAGGTCTCAAGGGATTAATATGATTTTTTCCGTACTGGCAAGCATGAGACTAGCTTAATTAGATTTACCTTGATTTCGACCATATAGTGACTGGGTGTAAGACTAGAAAATTTTATGCTTCTGTAACTGAGAACAATAAAGGCAATAATGTCAACACAGCCACAGCAACACAGCACCACAGTAATGCAGAAAACTAAGTACAGCAAAACAGCAACAAAAATAACAAAAACAACAGCAATAATGGACCCAAGTGACTGGCAAACGAGATCTTGTATCCCGATTCAACCACAGCAACACAGTAACCACAACAACACATTAACCACGGCAACACAACGACCAAGGCAACACAGCAACACAACAACCACAACAAAACGTCCACGGCAACACTACACCCACCGCAACACAGTAACGGCAACAGAAACCAAAGACAGTAATCCAGGTCAGCGACTACTATCCAAAACATTGTATCCCGGCAACAGAATATAAAACAGCTACAATATCCACAACTACAACAGCACAATCGCAACAACAACAAGAGCAGTCGAGGAGAATGTCTACCATCCAAGACATTGAATCCTGGCACAAGGAAAAAACAAACACCAAAGAAAATAACCACAAGACAACCACAACAACATCAGCAGCAATAACATTCCACCCGAGTGACTGCCATTCAAGACCACAACAAAAACAAACACAGCATCAACAAACAACACAGCCACTTCAACAGCAAAAACAATCACCCGACTGACTGCCATCCTAGACAACAACAACTACAGCAACAAGAACGAAAACAGCAGTGGAGCCGAATTCCTGTCAGACGCGACCTTGTATCCCAGCTACAGATTAAAAGCGAAATGGGAATAAAATTGACAAAGCAGGTGGAGCGGGCAATATGAGGGAGAGAGCAAGAAAGCAGGTGAAGACGACTGCACGGTAATATTGCTGGAGCGGGGGAGGGGGATGGAGAGGGTGCGAGGGGGAGGGGGATGCGAGGGTAAGAGGGGAGGGGGGAAGGAGAGGGTGAGAGGGGAGGGGGAGGAATGAAGATGAGAGAATATAGGAGTGAAACAGAAGGGAATGAAGAGAGGGGGGTTAAGAGGGAAAGAGGGTGAGAAAGGGGGGGAATGAAGGGAGGGGGAGGGGTAAAAGTGGGAGAGGGTGAGAAAGAGGGGGTAAAAGTGGGAGAGGGTGAGAGAGAAGGGAGAGCATGAAGGGGGGAGAGTGGATAAGGGAAGGAATGGAGGGGCGAGGTGTAGGGGAGGGAATGGAAAGAGTGCGGAAGGGGGAGGGGGGTGCGGGAGAAATGGAGAGAATGAGAGGGGAAGGGAGAGTCGTGGGGAGGTGAGAGAGAGGGGAAACTGGAGGTGTGTGAAGAAGGGAAAATGGAAGGGAAGGGAAAGGGGTAGAGAGAGAGGGGGGCGGGAGGCAGTGCTTGAGGTCTTTGATGGTAGCGCCCCTCTGGAGACACCACGGCTAATATCTCGGCTGGAGAGAGAGAGAGGGGGGGGGGATAGTGAAAGAAATGAAAGGAGGGACGAAAATAGAAATGAAGAGGCAGCGGATTTGAAAAAAAAAATGAAGAATGAAAATTGGAGAGATGAATTAGTCCCTTCAGCCCGACGACGCATTTTATTCTTGTTGCCACCAGACTTTTCGAACTGGAGGGGCTAACACACACACACACACACACACACACACACACACACACACACACACACACACACACACACACACACACACACACAGGCCGTATTGCTATAGTTAACCTGTTCTGTAAAATGACAAAAATCTACTTAATTCTTGGTACCGCCAGACTTTTGTGTTTGACAGGAAAGACCTCTGGTGATTGTGTGGGTGTGTTAATATACCATCCATTAATCCCTTCAGTACGATGGTGGTTTCATTTATTTATTGTTTTAGTTAGTACTCAGTTAGTTGGTAATTATACTTCCTTTTTTGTACGACCAAATAATTTCATTCAGTTTAGGAAATGTTTCAAGCAGTAAAAAGGCCTAGGAAGCGAGAGGAGGGAATGGGTGAAGGCGAGGAGAGAGGCATGCATGGAGGATGGAGAAAAGATGAGAGAAAAAGTGGAGATTTTATAAGATGGAGAGGTGAGAGAAGAAGAGGGGAGACTGGCAGCGTATTAGGAAGAAGCATTCATGAAGCGAGATATGGAGAGCAAGGGTGTAGAGGAGGAGTGAAGTATGGAGGATGGAGAGAGGAGCGAGAGAAGTGCTTACGAATGGAAAGACGAGAGGGGAAGAGGAGGGGAGAATCAAATCACTGCTATTTGTGTCTTAGGAAGAAGTATTAAGGAAGCGAGATAAGAAGGGAAGGATTATACGTAAGAGAGGTATATTAGATGCAGAGAAGGTTGAGAGGAAGGATGAGGAGTAAATGAATGCAAGGGGATGAGACGAACAGTGAAGGGGAAGTATTAGGAGAAAATAATGAGCGTGGGAAGTCGGGAAAGTGCACAGATGAAGAGGGGGGCTTGGAGGATGGAGGGAAGGGTGAACGGTGAAAAAAGATGGATAAATGAGAAAAAGTGAGACATGAAGGAATAAAATCACTGCTATAGACGTCTTGACCCTTTCACCATTAAGACGTTTTGTTCATTTTATTCATGGCTGTACAAGAGATTAACGCTATCAATATGTTGCTAGTCACGAAGAAGTGCAGTGAAGGGGGTGTCGTAGGGTTCTCTTATTCTGCCAGTGATCTACGGGAAACAGGTTCCAAGAGGACGAAAATCTACGCTAAGTTAAAGTGGATGAATAACAGTCAGAAAATGGCAAAAGGAAAACGAAAACTAAGTCACTGTACTGAAGGGGCCGAGAGAGAGAGAGAGAGAGAAGTGGAGAAATTTAAGAGAGCGGAAGTTAGAGAAGAAGAGGAAGTGAGAGAAAATGAGAAAACCAGCCCGTGAGTCGCTTACTTTGAATTTTGGAGTGGAAGATTAAAAGATTGAACGTTGAGAGAGAGAGAGAGTTGAGTGAAAAAGGTTTTTAAAAAATGCAAGGCGAAAAACAGAAATGAGAAAGCTGAGATAAGTTTACCTCGTCTCCACCTTTCATTTGCCTACCACTCCCCATCTTCCTTTTGTTTCCTTTGCCTCTCTTACCTTCTTCATTTGTCTCCCTCTGCTTCTCCCATCCTCCTCTATTTTCCCGATTTTATTTCTGCTCCTCCCTGATGCTTCTGTTCCTTCCTCATGCCTTCCCTTTTATCTTCATTCGTTTCTGCTTGCCACTGTCAGGCCATCCTCCGTCCTTTCATCCTCATCTCTCTCCCTATCCCTCCCTCCCTCCCTCTCTTGTTTCCCTCTCTCCCTCCCGGTCCTTTATTCTCTCTCCCTCACATTCTCCCTCCTACCTGTATTTTATTGAAGTCTGCTCGTGCTTGTCATGAACATTCCCTCTGAACTTGCCAACCATTGTACTCTCATTTCTACCCCTCTTTCCCTTCTCAGCTTTCTGTTTTTCCCTGTTACCATCTCCCTGTTCGACCTGGTAACCACTGCGCTTTCGTTCCGGCCTCTGTTTCCCATCCTAGCTCTCCGCCTCTGCCTTCCCTTTTCCTCCCCTGCCATGCCTCACCCGGGTTTGGATGCTTCCATGCGGGTCTTGTCCTGACACACACACTGTCTGCAGGACATTTGCGCCAGAACGGTGTCCAGGTGCTCGCCGTGTGGAAGGCCTCGCAGTCCGGTCGTCCCTCCACATCAGTGCCGCACTCGTAACACCACAGCTCATCGCATCCTGGGGTATGGGACGGAGGGGTGTTAGGAGTCACAAATTATCGCATTGAACAGATGTGCAGATGTTTCAGTATTTCCCACAGTGTCATAAAGGTAATAGATTTCATAAAGCGTCCATAGAGACATGATTATTGGTTTACGTCCGAGAGTTATCAATATGTTTCAGTCCAACATCCCTTTTCCCAGATGCTTTCGACCTTTCCTTGAATGTTCTGGCCTGTGCACCCTTACACTTGCACGGTCATTGGCGCTGATGCCCTTAGATCAGCGGTCACTTGCCTACATTGCTGACGAGAACGCTAATTCGATGTCCATCACAAAGTAGGTTAAAAGATTCACATTGATTAGGGAGGAAAGCTGTCCTGGGATTGCAGAAACACCTCTGATATGGTTTTCGGTCAAAAGTTGGCAGATGCTGCCACACAGTAATTCTGTTCCGTAAGACCCGTGTGACTGGATATATTAAACCTTTTTAACATTTAATCAGTATTAAGAAAAAAAAACTATAATTTGTATGCATACAGATAAGGGGAAGAGCTTACCAACAAGTGGTATTAGGCTGATGAGGAGCAGGATACCCGCAGTGACCTTGGTGACGTCACGCCCGCTCATCGTGACGTCACTCCAGGGGGCGTGTCACGGGTGGTGGTTTTTCCGAGAGGGGAATTCAAGCACTTGTGGCTGACTTCGGTTTTGTTCTTTAACTGATGTCAGTGGCTGGGATAATACGATGTCTGTTATGTACCGCTGTAGCACTGGTTGATGTCAGATTTAAACCATCCCGTAACTTTTTTAGATTTTTTTTTTTTATTTGGTTGTTTACGGATGACCCAGCTTAACAGCTGCCGTCACGTGATCTTTATTAATGTCACACGATACTCCGGCATTTCAATTGATGTTACTTGATATCCACTTCCTTCCTCAGCATAAGCTTGATCAAACCACACTTACGTCACTTCCTGAGCTATACTGCGTTATTGTTTACTGTATGGAGGTAGATTCAGTGCTGTTTTTTCCCTGTATCATGGTAGTTCTTGGCTATGTTGTGAGTGGATTGACCTGCGAGTGACCCACATAATGACGACACCGTAACTCTGAACTGGGCGTGTGTTTGTGTGGGAAAAAAACAGGTCCAACCGCTGTCACTACCACCACCAGCACTGCCACATCCTCTCACACCCACCTCCACCACTGCTACCACCACTGCTACAACCACCACCACAATTCCTCCCTCACGTTACCACACCCTCAGGCGTTGCGAGTGAAGGGGGTGGAGAAGGTAGAGAGGAGCGGAGGGAAAGTGGGGTGAAGGAGTGGAGAGAAGGGGGGACAAGAGGAGGAACCCGCCAGAACCAACACGCTGGCATACTGTGGTAGTTGGCAACCCCCACACTGCATACTAGTGCCAGAAAACATCTCTAAATATCCCTCTTCTCTTTGCTTTATGTACTTCCCTAAAATTATCATGATTTTATTTTGCACTGTTACTTTACAGAAAAATAAGTATGGTATATTTTCATGGCCAAAATTAATGGAAGAGGGGTATTTGTGGGATGACGTAACAGCGGCAAGAATGTTAGGTTGTTTTTCATACTTTCTGCCTGGCTTGTCCACGGTCTGACGCTCATGTTTAATTTATGATTGTGTGTGTGTGTGCGTGTGTGCTTGCGTGTGTGTGTGTGTGTGTGTGTGTGTGTGTGTGCTCGCGCGCGGTGGGGGTGCTACTGGAGTTTGTGTCCATTGATGTCTGGCAACTACCCCTCCACCTCCTTCGTTCACCTCCCCTCTCTTTCTCTCTCTCTCTCTCAGGCAGAAGCAGAATACTTCCCTGGACTAATAAAAAATGTCCCCTAGTATCCCAGGGAAATCATGCAGTATCCCCACCGTCCTTTAACTCCTTCGATCACATGACACTTTTTTGTTTCAACTTAGTTCGTGCCAGCGCCAGATGAATCAGCTCAGGAGAAACTTCAAACTAGAGGGCTTATTTACTGCCTTCATTAACTTTTCACAGGCAGGGCGCTCGCCTTAGCTGAATGAATTAAGATTGACACCAAAATTAATGGGTCAGTGTTATTTGGAAAGAAAGGATTTGGCCGAAACTCTCCAGTACGGGAAACAGATTCCTTTTCGTGTTACTCCTTCAGCTGTCATGTCTCTGCTGAAGTAGGCAGTAGTGCATATCTGTATCAATATGTTGAAGTGGAGTTTTGAGTTGTAATGCCTGAAATTTAGGGAAGTACCGTAATTGTCGCATATATTATATATTTAAAAAAGGGGTGGGGGGATAAGTAGGTGAAGATTATGTCACTGGAGAAATAACTTCTCAAGCATACACCGGATGTTTTTACGTGATGGGTCACCTTCTTAGTTTGAATGTCAGTGTCCCAGTTCTTAACTTTTTACAACTCAGTACTGGAGAAAAGCCCATTGATACGATAAAGAGAAGAGGGAAATACTGATAGCGGAGAGGATGGGAAATATAATTTACAGAGACCAGGGAGACAGTTATGGGAGGTGGAGATGTGTAATGAAGTAAGAGGGTATGTAAAGAAAGAAGCTGCTGGAAAGAGGAAGATCAGGAAAAAGTTAGGGAAGAGGAAGGTGAGACGTGATAGGATGGGAAGCAGGGAAACAGACAAGCAAGGTAGTAAAGTAAGAAAGATGGAAATCAGAGAGAGGGAGGGGGAGGGAGCAGTGCAGTGTGGCGCATATATTTAGCTTACTAAAACACACACACACACACACACACACACACACACACACACACACACACACACACACACACACACACACATGATACTACGCACACAATACTACTCACTGCCACCCCTCACTCACACGACACTACTCACTGCATACCACACACACACACACACACACACACACACACACACACACACACACACACACACGCACACACACACGATGTTACGCATGCAGTACTACTCACCTCATACCATACGCACAACGCCTTGCACACACACACACACACACACACACACACACACACACACACACACACATACACACACACACACACAAACACACACACAAACACACACACACACACACACACACACACACACACACACACACACACACACACACACACACACGATGGTACGCATGCAGTACTACTCACCCCATACTATACGCACAACGCCTTGCACACACACACACACACACACACACACACACACACACGATGTTAAGCATGCTGTACTACTCACCCACACCATACGCACAAGCCTTACACACACACACACACACACACACACACACACACACAGACTGGTCCTGTTTAGTTACTAATCCTTTTTCCAATGTCACCCATCATTCCATTCTTCCGTCTGCTCACTTCCACTGATAATTTTGTCTACCTGCCCCTCGCCTACATTCCTCCCAGTTCCTCACTTTCTGACTCACCCACCTACCCATACCCACTCTGCTTATTTTAACCGTTCACTGCCGAGGACTTGGCTGAGGACACGATTTATTCTTGCAGTTGCCAGACGATTTTGTATGGCTGAGAAATCCTGGAGCATTTCATTCGGACCATTAGTGGACGGTTTTGTACAGCTGAGAGAAATCCTACTGTATTTGTTATGATTATTGGAAGATGATTTTTGTATAGGTGGAAGAAATCTTAGTGTTTTACTCCGGCTTTTGGTAGATATTTTTTTCCTTGTACATTCAGAGGCCATTGACCCTCGTAGCATATGTAATCTTTTCACATGATGGCATCTCCCCATGGGTCGTGATCTTGGGTCATTTCCTTGCTTCTTTCCTTAGCCTGGAGGTTTGTACACAAAACATCACCCCCAACGTCTTCCTCTGATTCAGGGCATTCTTCCTACTACTTTCACACCTGTCACCCTCCTCAGGCAGTCCACTTCTCCCCTCCTCTCAGCATGTCCAAACCACTGCAACTTACTTGTATGCGTCACCTCTCCAATATTTCCTTGCAGCCGAGGATGAGATGGAGAGATGGGGTGGAGAGGTATATGAGAGAGAGGGGTGTGAGTTGGGAGCAGGGGAGTGAAATGGCGGGGGACAGGGCGACTTGGAGGCGATTTGTTTGTGGCCACCCAAAACGGGATTGAGGCGTCTGGCAATAGATAGATAGATAGACATTGTTTTCAGTCCTGTCACGCATTGAAACCCTGCTCATCCCGCTCAACTCCACATTTCTTTGCGTTCCAGTTTACATAATATATCATCGTCTCTTACAGGCCAAGTCTTACTGTCCTACAGCATAAAACTTCTCACCCTTGGCGCAAAAGGAGAACCTGTAATAGTCAGGAGAAGAAACAGTTAAGCTGAGGGAATCCTAGCGTGTAATTGTGGTTGGTGGGGGCACCACCAACCACACATTCGTTGTAGTGCTACCTTCAGGTGATTCTTCACTGAATAATAAGTCATAGAAACCTTTTACTATGGTGGGTGGTGGCCATTTATTCAAACGACACCTGATGATCTAATGGTTTAAGGCGCCCCAGCTAGATGGGACCCGTAAGGAATTTCATTTGAAGGATGGTTTGGCGTTTCTTCTCGCGTAATGCCACTCACGATGAGCGAATGTGCTCACCCTCACCTTAAATGTCGAGACTGAGTAGCTTATCTCCGTGCCTCTACGCTTCTGATGGTGCAAAAAAAAGTATTGGGTGCTAGATATAGTTTAATTTAGGCGATTGCCTGGCAGAAATTTTGTATTTCATTCAGGCTGCTGACAGACGATTCTGTTGGCTGACTTTGCTAGGGGCTGGCCTAGAAACATCATTGTTACTGAGTTATTTACTGCCGGTCCGATTAAAATTACCCCATTACCCGTAGAACTTCCAAGAAATTCACAGCGGCCTTCCTAGGACCCCCTAGCTAGATAATACCCAGAGGCTTCCTTTTTTTTTTTTTTTTTTTTTTTTTTTTTTTTTTTTTTAAGGAGGGGGGATTCGTATGTCTTTTGGACCTTTTTGAACCAAGAACCCGTGACAAGCAGACACAGTTTCTGGCAGAGTTTTATCAGCTTTAATTTACTCGTATATGTTGCCTTTTTGTTAATACAGGTTTGGGGTAGCCCATACCTCGTAGGTCTGGCAGCAGACTGACTTGCTGGTCTGGTCTAGTTTAAAGGGAAATCTTAGAAGTCAGAGGAATGAAACCCTTTTCATTTAACCCTTTCGTTTGTAAGGACACAGGTCGGTATTTCTGTCAGGCTGACCAACGACGGTTTTGTTAAGCCAAGAGAGCGCCAAGCAGTCACAAGCACCGACCTTGTCAGATTTGTTTTCATCTTACCTTCATCATCGTCATCATCATTGTCATTATCATTGTCATTATCATTATTCTTTAACTCCCTCAGTATGTTGATGTCTTTTACATTTTATTCTCGCTACCACCAGACGATTTTATTCAACATAGAAGAGATCCCCCCTCCCCCCGGTAGAAAAGAACAGGCTTCATTAATATCTCCATCATCTCTCTCTCCACGATATTTGATTCGGCTCCCTACTCCTAGTCTTTTTATTTTTATCGTGTTTTTCTCCTTCATTTGATAATAATAATAATAATAATAATAATAATTGACCCACATTCACTCATATACATAATAACATTGTGTCACTGTTGTGACAAGAGGTCGGAATATTTTCGTTCAAACAGAGTTTGTGGTTTGTCAGCCGATCCCTGATTCGTTTGGTTAATGCAGTAATGACAGGAACATAAACCTTATGTGTTTATAATGCAAGGCTTAAATTGCCACGGTAATATGGATTAATGGACACATAACCTGTGTGACGATAAACAGCCGTATGTCTTTTTAACACAAGGTCCAACTTGCAGTGCGTACGTCACGTAACAGCTTACAACAGGATGAAATAGTTGGCAGGTACAGTATACGGAAGTATGGTATGTTATTGATTTGTTGGTGCTTACTACAGAGATGAATGATAATATAAATATGATCAGTACCTGACGGATCATTTCATTATTATCATAGATTATGCTGGTAAACAAAGGGTTGGATTGGGGGACGAGAGCCGAGAGGGTAAGAGAAGCGTGTAGTGAAGTCGGAGACAGAAACCCGGAGAGCAGAGTGGTGGAGGTGGGAGTGAGAATGGATGTGAAAAGACATCATATCTTTCAACAGATGTTGTTTACTATACTATATTTACATGTAACATTATAATATAGGACGTAAGTATATAGACAATAACACTCAATACATTATAGGTCTTCTTTCACTTTCGTGCCTTTCTCGTATCCATACAATTATGTTGTGGGTAACAGCGCAGTATTATACATTAAATGCCTGTATAGAATTACCCGTGTTGGTTCTGATTGCCTATAAAAACATTACTGACACATTGTAACATAACAGCTTTGGCCGTTCCACATCTATCCAACAACGTTTACACTGGGGCTGAGGTAGACTAGGCGGTGGGTGTGGGGTGTTCTGGTGTTTTACAAAAGCTCGCCTTTTTTTTATCGTACGAAAGCGCGGGTATTTTTACAGTATATTTAAAGAGCGGCTGAATTTTGTATCGTTAGTTGTTTTCACTCACTTCCGTTACCTAGACGTTAACGTCTGATACATCATGCGCTCCACGGTCAGCGGAAGTAGGAATTTGAGCAGGATATTATCTGGTGGACTTATGGGGATAGGACAGGAATTATATTCAACAAAATACTATGCAAAACGCATCAGTAAAGCAATCTTCGACATAATAGGCAGGGGTCAAGTAAATGGAGATCAAAAGATAGATTTAGCCACTGGCCTGTGTAACTGTTGTTATTTTAATATTTCTGACTGGAAACCACATTTTGCATCTTTTTCCATGCCTATCAAATCTGCAGCATTTTGTGAGTGCACTTGGGAATATTTCCCTCAGAACATTGGGGACGGAGAAGTCAAAATCAAGGTGCATTACTGACGGAGTTGCAAAATCCGTCGTGGAACAAATGTCAGTTAGGTAATTCAACATAGTTGTTTAAATGTCCACCAGTTTACCCGAGAAAAGAATCAGAGATTAGTAGAATAAATGGTCCGTTCCGTAAGGCATGTGCATAACCGATAGGGAAATTTTTGAACATTTTAATTTCATCAACAGAAGTTTTTCTCAACACGCTTCATAAGAAATTTCTTATTATTTTCATAGGAACGAATAGAAATTCTGTTTTGACATTACTTTTAAGGACAAAATCTTCGTCTTTGTAGCATGTACCGATTTATAATATCATGCCATAACTATTAGTTGATTTGATTACTTTCCATTTCAGGTTACTCAGTCGGGTAGCTTATAAACAAAGTATTATAGAATGTGACTTTTCCTTTCCAGTTTTTCCTATGAAATTTCCATGTCAGTTTTTCCATGCTGCATGGTATTTTTTTTCTCACTTTTTCCTGGAGGGTTTGGTGGTGCGGGGAGCCTTCTTGCTTTACTATCCTTATCCTTCAGCATGTAGAGTTAGATCTTGTAGTCATAGTTTTCTCTGTAACAAGCAGCCTCGAAAGGACCATAAGGTCTGTTGCTGTTTGCTTTCCTATGTAATCCTCCTCATTATCATCATCATCATCATCATCATCTTTTCTCTCTTCACCCTCCTACTTTTTCTTTTTCTCCTCCTTCTCCTCCTCCTCCTCCTCATCATCATCATCATCATCATCATCATCATCATCATCATCTTCATCATCATCATCATCATTTTTTCTCTTCACCCTCCTCCTTTTTCTTTTTCCTCGTCCTCCTCCTCCTCCTCCTCCTCCTCATCATCATCATCATCATCATCATCATCATCATCATCATCATCATCATCATCATCATCTTCTCCCTTTACCTGTTGTTGATGTGTTTACCTGAGGGCGATGTTGATTGCTGTCGTTAATAGGTCTTCTTTCTTCCTTCCCTTCCTCCATCCATCATTCATCCGCTCACGTCTTTCTCGCCACTCTTTGTTCACGTTGCCTTGTTTACGTTCCTGTTTATCACCTGTCCCAATTTATCCGTTTTTTGTGGCTTTCATGTTATTCATTTTTCTTCGTTATTTTTTTATTTTTTGCTTTCCAGTTGTGCTCAGCAAAATAAGGTTTAGAGGCGTCCCTCCAAAGATGAGTAAAATCATTGGACGGTGGCCAGAATAAACAAGTGACGTCATCGTACTTTAGTGGTAAATGAAGATAGTCTTTAAACCATTTGCCATGAGGTAAATGTCCCCCTCAGGGGAATGAAATTATTTGGCTGTAGGGAGGCTATCAAGGCTGTTTATTGCCAGGCCCTTGTGGTTCTTAGGTCTCAGAAAAGGATCGAAAAGGCCCCCAGGCAAAAATTAGTCTACCAAGAAACTCAGAAGAGAAAACAGATCCCTTGGTACGACAAAGTGGGCTTTTGTGTCGTGACAGGCACGTGGCTGGGTAATGTATGATCAATTGTTTTATGACTCCCTTGGGACCATTAGCGGGTCTGGTTCCTCCAGGGTTCGGCAAAAATCAAAATAATTTACCTAGAATTTCAAGAATGAGATGAAACAAGTAATGCCGTATGACAAAGATGGCTGGCATGCGTTGCTGAGCGCCGAGTTGGTACACGTATGATCAGCTTAATTATTTTTGACTCATGACCTTAAATGAGGATGTCTCTAGGGATCATTTTGGGTGGCCGGGGATCCTAGGAAGGCCCCTGTAATTGCCCTTAAGGCTCTAGGAGAGGCTGGAGATAGCTGCTTTCAAAATGTTCCCCCAGTAACTCGGTGATTAAGGCGTTTCTTGGTCGGCTTCTACGAGATGAAGCTCCGGCAAGTATATAAAAAGACGTCATCATACATAAAAGGTTGAAAGTGCTATAGGTTGTTGTGCATTTAGATATTTGAAGTGATTTGTGCCGTAACTATGGGCTGTTAAGTGTCAGAAGGCGTCATCTCTTCCTGTGCACAACATTTTACATAATTACACTTTAAGATACTTTTGTTATACCGACACGAGAGCGAGTGATGTGTTTTATTTGACGTGTGATAGGCGTGAGGGGAGTGAACAAAATAACTGAATCAGATTTCTTCCGATATGAACCAAATTTGATAGAAAGGTCGAAGGTTAGCCAATGAGGAAACGTAGTTTTTAGAACAACAGATCAAGGATCAAGGTCACAAGGCCAGCTTAAAATTTTGTCCATCAGAATCAACTTAAACAGCATGTGTCCGATTTAGACCAAACTTAACGTAGTTGATGTTAAGACGAGAACGAAGTGATTTACTTTGATAACAGTCAAAATTATATCAGAGTCACAGGGCAAGTCCTAAGTTCAGTCCTCGTGTGTGGAAGAACAAAATAATGAAAACGTTTTATTTGATTTTGAGCAAACTTTGGGTAAGGGCTGAGGGTCAGCCGAGGGATTGACCTATAGTTTTTGTAGAATGACAGGTCAGAGGTCAAGTTCTCACGGTAATATCAACTTAACCAGTTTTTTATCCGTTTTCGACCAGACTTTGTGGGAGTTTTCAGGGTGAAACAATGGTCATGGGATTAGATTTTAAGAGCAAGGTCAAATGTTTGGCCCTTAGATCAGTTGGTGGTCGCTGCTCCATGCATTCTCTCTCTCTCTCTCTCTCTCTCTCTCTCTCTCTCTCTCTCTCTCTCTCTCTCTCTCTCTCTCTCTCTCTCTCTCTCTCTATGTCAACTACAGGCGTCGGTACTACAAATCTTTCATGTCAGTACCGGGTATTCTTGCTGGTTGAAGGTGTCTCTTTTAATCAACAATGCTTCGCTGGTAAAATTTTGTGCTTCTATTCCTTTATTTTAGCATTTGTGTTGGCTTCGTCACGTATTGGGCAGCTTTTTCATTAATGGTTTGTTTATTTAATTTCCCTCTGTGTTTATTTTCTCGTGTACTGTATAGTTTCTCTGTATCAAATAGCTGGTGAATTTTTAGCATGTTATATATAGTGCTCTGGGTATTTTTTAAAATAAATGAATGGAACACCTGTTATCTGGCGTATGGATTATTTGTTTATTACCTCCGCCAATGAGGTTATGTTTTCACCCCTGTCCGTTTGTTTGTTTGTGTGTTGGTTTGTGAGCAAGATTACACAAAAACTACTGGACGGATTTCCACGAAACGCCTTGGCCCAGAATAGACTCCATTAAATTTTCGTGCGGATCCGTATAAAGGTGCGGATCCAGGATTTTTTTTTTTTTTTTTTTTTTTAAACATCGCGAGATAGGTCGTTTTTCGACATTTTCGTAAATTTTTCAATGAATATTGCATGGATCTTGATGAAAAAAAAATCAGGCATATTTCACGATGGAAGTGGCTAGGACATGTGTATAGGAGACAGGGAATAGTACGAGGTACACCAGGGTGGGTGGCACTTGGTAGGAGAGGTAGAGGAAGGCCAAAAGAGACGTGGGTGAGGACAATGAGACGGGAAGCTGGAGATGAGTGTTGGGGAGATCTTGAGGGGTTAGCACAAGATAGGATGTGGTGGTGTGAGTTCATCGAGGCCCTATGCATCCCCGAGGGTGCCACAGGAAATGATTGATTGATTGATTGATTTAAGATGTTGGTATCTACGAATGTGCACAGTTTGGCGTGGATCCATGTAAAATTCCGGATCTAACGGATTTAAATATGCTTTTATAGGGGGGTAGCCTTTTTCCATATTGGATTAGACTTGATTAAATTAAAAGGAACTGCATGTTGGGCCTTGGCGGTGGTATGCGCTCTACTGCGTGCCATTCTAGGTTAATTTGTTTTTCCTTTGTTCATCCTCTGTAAAAAAAAAAAAAAAAAAGTGCTTGGCTTGTTTATATGTACTTCATGATGTAGTGGGCAGTGTATGTGTTTGGTATGATAGGATGGTATGCGTGGCGTAAGTGGAGGGCCCCTTGAGATGTCACGACCTAACATGGACAGGGCTTAGGGTGGGGTATAATGAGTTTGACCCCACACCCTCCACCCCGGCCCCGTCACTTGACACATGCCTCCCACTCTCCCATCCTCTTTCCATATTAGCGGAAGTTTTGTTTTGTTATCACATGGTATCAGTAACTGGGAGAAACCAACATCCTACTCGTCACTACCATATCGTGTGTGTGTGTGTGTGTGTGTGTGTGTGTGTGTGCCGAGTAATTGTGCGTAATGGTGAATAACCCCGCCCTCTAGGAGTTTCATTTGTTGGTCCTTTCTCATTTCCAATACACTTTTTATCTCTGTATGCCTGCCCGACAATGTCTTTGTTATGTTGACGATTTTCCATTTTCTTTGCAGCACAAAACCGTGATCGTTGAGCCTAAGTTAAGTGAAATGGGGAATGACTCGCGTAAGTACAACTCCATTCATTCAATCATTGGCTACAGTTGCTGATTTTTCTCAGCTTGTTTTTCATCTTACTAATATTTCAGTCCCTTCATTTTCTGTCCTTCACATAATATGTTTTTGCATGTAGCGTTAGTGTATTACTCTAATCAGGTATATAAATGGATCTGTGATAACTATATAAGTTTAGATATGCATATTTGTAAATACTATGCAAATATTTGTAAATACTGTGCAAAAGTAAAAATGTAGCGAGCACAAATGCACATAATGGATACAGCTAAGCTTAGATGTGTAGCTGATATAGCCATTGCCATGTATACGTTGATAATAGATAATTCTAGTTCTAGGGATACTAGTCTCAAAATTTATAGATATCAATAGAGTCATGGATAATGTATTTTTGTTTTTGATCCATTTTGTCTGATGGCGCTTTTTTTTTTTCTTTTCTTTTTTTTTAATTCCAGGTCTTGTCACAGTTTTTTTTTTTCGGCTTAGGACAGACCTTTTGTACTGAAGGGTAAATGAAAGCTATATTTAACCTCCCCAGTGCGAAAATTCTCTCCTGAGCTGAGTAAAATCGTGTGACAATAGAAAAATAAGAAAAAAATGCGCCATCGTAGGAAAACTGTATAGATAATCCAGATAATCCACATAGCACCAGTTGAGGACGCTATAGGAGGTTTGATCCTTTCTCTGGCCCTCACGTGACTCCATAATGCGATTGAATCCTTTTCCATCGTTTTTTTTTTCCCATCATTTTCTGGTGCGTTTTTCGACACCTGATTTAGTCTGCTTATGGTACTGTCCCTTCATGTGTGTGTGTGTGTGTGTGTGTGTGTGTGTGTGTGTGTGTGTGTTTTAGGGAGGAGTGTTGTATGTTTGTGCGGCAAGTGTATGTTTATGCATGATAGTGTAATGTGTGCGGACGGGCGGGTGTGGTCTGGGGTAGTCATCAACACTGCTGCCTTCATCTTGATATCTTTTATTCTCCTCTTGCATACTCTTCTAAATATTTTCTCTCTCCTCTCATTCACTACCCCAGTACTTACATTTCTCTCTGTCTCTCTCTCTCTCTCTCTCTCTCTCTCTCTCTCTCTCTCTCGTGCTCTCCTCTTCCGTTTACTTCTTTCCTCTCCCACCCTCCCTCTTAGTTTTTGCTTCCTTCTCTGTGTCATTCTCCTCTCACCTCCTCCCCTTCCACCCATTATCTCCCCATTCCATCCCGTCTCTATTTTTGCTGCTTTATTTGCCATTTCCCCTTTCTTCCCCCCTGTCCATTATCTTCCCTCCTCCCCATTCCTCCACCTTCCTCCCCCCCTCCTCTCTATCTCCTCTTCCTCTCCTTTTCTCTCTGTCCCCTCCTTTCTTGTCCCCTTCCTCCTTTCAGCCATTATCTTCTCTTGTGCTTTTTCTTTTCTCTTCCCCTAGTCATTTCCGTAATTATTTTCTCTCCTCTCGTCTCCTCTTCCCTCCTTCCCTAGTTACTACATCATTGAGCCTTTATTTTCATCTCTCCATTTGACCTTCAGTATCTGCTCTCCTCTCCTTTCGTCTCGTCTCCTCTCCTCTCCTCTCCTCTCCTCTCTCTTTTCGTCTCTTCTCTCTCCTCTCTCGTCTCGTCTCCCCTCTCTTCTCGTCTCCTCTCCTCTCCTCACCTCTCCTTGTCTCCTCTCCTCTCCTCTCCTCTCGTTTCTTTTCTTCCCCTGCCCGTTACCGCAGTTATATTCTCTCTTGTTCCCTCCCCTCCCCACCCTACCCCACCCCACCCCACTCCACCTAACCCCTCCCCTCCCCACCCCACCCCACCTAACCCCTCCCCTCCCCTCCCCACAACACAGATCCTAGGCGATACAGCAAAGTACCCTGGTTGTCGGGCAGGGTCGGGAAGGGTGAGTGACGCTGGCAACTGGCACCCCACTTCTTAACACCCTCACATGTAACAAGGATCAGGTTGCAGCTCAGGCAGGGAGGGTTTTTCTTTGACATATTTTCTCCCACTTTAATTCTCTCTCTCTCTCTCTCTCTCTCTCTCTCTCTCTCTCTCTCTCTCTCTCTCTCTCTCTCTCTCTCTCTCTCAACTCTTTTTTAGGATGGATTCTGTTTCCGTCATCCCGTGTCTGTTTCCCACCTCGACCGAGATTGTTTGCTCAAGTCGCCACTGTTTTTATTTGACACTCAGTACATTCTTTTGCTTGTTTCTCTCTGTGGTTGTGTGCGCGTGTATTTGTGAGTTTTTTATTGTGTGTGTGTGTGTGTGTGTGTGTGTGTGTGTGTGTGTGTGTGTGTTTGTGTGTGTGTGTGTCATGTATTACTAATGATATTCCCTGCCTCATAATCTTCGACCATTTTCCCCCTCCTTCTGTTCCTTTGCACATGTTTTCTTTTCCCTGCCATGAATGTCAACTCTTCCCTTGCCTCCACCTCCAACCCCACAACTTCTTATTCCGTCTTTTATATTCCCATTCCTCTTTCCTTCTAACTCCCCTTCCTCTTCCTTCCTTTTTCGTTGATGATCCTCCATTCTCCCTTTCCATTTTCACAGACCCTCCTCTTCACACCACACACCTCATTCCCTCTTTATATTTCATTTTCTTACTCTCCTTTCCTTTCTTTCCTGTGTGCCCTTCCTTTTCCTTCCCTTCCTTCCTATGTGTCCTTCCTTTCCCTTCCTCTTCGATTACGTCTTCCTTCCCTTCGCTTTATCGTGTGACGTATCTTCCCACTCCTCACCCATTACTAAGCGTTGTTTATTACCTTTTCCAGGCTTCTCCTTTCAGTGTCTCCCCTTCTCCTCCACGTTTGTGTAGTTTCGCCTTCACCCTCACCCTCCTTTTCCTTTCTTCCTTTCTGCTTCTCTTTCTCCCTCTTTTCTCTTCCCTCTCTCCCTCCTTCCCTTCCAACTATCCTCTCTTTTACCATCTCATCCTATCCCAATGTTGTTTTTGTCTCTCTCCCAACATGAATCGCCTCGCGTTTCTGTACCGTCTTCCACAGATTACTGCTTCTTCTCAGTAATCACATCATGCCTTTCCTTTCTTGGTATATATTGCCTTAACCTCCTCACTTTGATGGAGAGTTTGTATTCCATTATTGTCACCACAGGACGGTTTTATTCAGCTACAGAGGGGGTTTTCTAACTATAGGGGGTTAGATACAGCCTCCAGTAACCCCACCGGAGCTTAACTAAATCATCTGGTGGTGGCAAGAATGAAATAGGAAAATACATCTTCTCTTCTTAGCTCTACCTCATCATCGATCCCTTCTAGCTGCACTTCTGCCCTTGGTTCTGCCTGTCACACTTTTTTTTTAGATAACAGAACAGAGGAAGGGAAGACAAAAACAAAAGATAATAATCCATACACCAGATTACAGGTGTCTTCCACTGATTAAAAAAACCCGTTACAGTTGGACTTTACCTCTTCTTCTACCCTTCATCCACGCTACCTAAGCCAGTGCAGTTCTTGCAGTCCTACCCTTTCCCATTCCTCCCACACCTGTCTTTATCCTCCCTCTGCTTGCTCCCATCACCGTTTATGCCTTCCATCTGTGATCTTCAGTAATTTAGTCTCATACTTTATTTTTACGTCTCATTCTTTGCTCTAACTACTCGCCACTCTCCTCCCCCCTGTCTCCTTTTGCCTTCTACTGTGTCTTTTAACGCCACGAAGTTTTGGAGAGAGACAGAGACAGAGACAGAGACAGACAGAGACACACAGACAGACAGACAGAATTAAGAATGCGTTAAACCTGTGGGTGGATGAGTGGGAATGAGGGGAAACGATTATATTAAGAGAATGGGAGGGGAGGGAGAGGAGAGTGCGGAGGAAGTATTAAATAGGCTCTCACACGTATCAGGTTCCAGAGAGAGAGAGAGAGAATTTGTGTGTGTGCGTCAGCGTCAGTGAAAAAATAATTGATATATGAATCTTTAAATTCTAAGGCTTACAGCAAGGCCGCGTTTTCTCCACAGTGAAAGATTGATCGCCAGAATTAACCCTTCCCAGTGCTTGTCAAGTACGAGTGGGAAACTGATACCAGGATTGAATGGTGCGTGTGAAAGTTGAAATGTTGTTATGGCTGTGTTTGTTGTGGCTTACGTCGTACAGTACACTTCGTATGTTTGTGTACCTTGTTTGAGAGAGAGAGAGGGGAGGGGGGAGGCTGGATGTGTGTGTGTGTGTAATGCTTGGGTGGATATTATAACGTCTGTGTGTTTGTATGTGCGTGTCATGTAGTGTGTGTGTTGATGTGTGCGTATATTGCAAGGGTGTTTTGTGTGTGCGCCTTCTACTCCATGTGTGTTTTAGCGCTGTGTGTTTACCTTTATATTTGTGTTTGTGATTTACAGACGTTGAGGTTGCTGTGTGCACGAGATCTTCCCTCGTGTGCATTGGGTGAAGACCTGTGTGTGTGTGTGTGTGTGTGTGTGTAACCACCTTTTCTAACATCTTCCCTACATGGTTCACAATTTCCATCATTCACAGTATGCTTCAGTTTTCCTTTTCTCATTCATCCATTCACTCATCGTGCAGTACATTATTCCGCATCTCCTCCTCCTCCTCTTCCTGACATTCCACCCATTCCACCTCACCCGCAACGCCCCTCCATCCACATCTGGTCATTTCACCTTCCATTCTCCAATTCCCCCATCTGATTCTCATATTCCACACCTGTCAGCTACTCTCTCGCATCACACCCACCTACCCATCTCACCCACTCCGTGACGCATCCCACTAAGTTGCCCACCCATTTTGCCCACTCCCCTGCCCATCACACCTAGTCCTCCACCCATCTCGCTCACTTTTCATCAATCTCGCCCATTCCCTCACCCACAACTCCTATCTTACCCACCCCTCTCACATTGCCACCGATCCCACTACTGAGTCTTCATCCACGCCAGTCACATTCACGTTGACCCCACCAACTCACCACCCATCCCACCCACATCCACACTGATCCCACAGCTCTCCTCCCATCACACCCACATCCACACCGATACCACAACTTCCCATCCACCTCACCCACATCCACACCCATCCATCACTCTACCACTAACTCTCCACCCATCCCACCCACATCCACACAGATCCCACAGTTCTCTACCCAACCCACAGACATTCACACAAATGCTACAACTCCCCATCCACCCCACCCACGTCCACATCCATCACTTACCCATCCTACCACATCCACAGCGATACCACAACTCTCCACCCACCCCATCCACATTCACACCCATCATTATTACCCATTCCACCCACAGCCACTCCGATAGCACTAACTCTCCACCCATCCCCTCCACACATCGAGACTGATACCACAACTGTCCACTCATCCCATCCACGCCCATTATTCTTATCCGTTCCATCCAGATCCACTAACTCCCCGTCCATCCCACCCACATTCATCCACTCACTCAGCCCCCCTTTCATCCTTTCCCTCATCGATCCCACCCTCTTCCTTACCCATCCCACTCACTACCCTCACCTCTTCACCTATTTTTCCGCCCAGCCATAATTTTTCCTTCCTTTCATTCATCATTTCACGCGTCCGTCTCACTCTCCATCCATCCCACCACCATCCATACCCATCCCATTGACTCTCCACCCATCTCATCCTCTCTTTCACCGATCTCACTAACTCTCCACTCATTACATCCACTCCTCCATCCATCTCATCCTCTAATTCACTGATCTCACTAACTCTTCACTCATTTCACCCACTCCTTCACCCATCTCACCCACTCGTAACATCCCACTCTCACGTTACAGGCGTAGAGGAGTGGAAGAGGAAGTATAATTGGACTGAGGGCACGCGTAAGTAGGGATCCCACGTTGTATTTGTTGTTATTGCTGTATTTGCTGTTCATGCACCTGCACTTCTCTTCCTAGGGTGTTGGGCATTTCGACAAGCACAGCGCAGTTCCCTTCCTTCCATGCTGTGCTTGTTGTATACTGTATTTTGTTGTATCTACACGCCGATGCCTCTTGCCGCGCCCTGGGGTAATGTCAGTTTCACAGGAACAGCTGGTTATTCTGCGCGCAGTAATTGCTCATGTTAACCGTAAGAATTTTTTTTTTTTCCAGTGTTACCTTCAGATGTTTTATTCAATCTAAGGAAGACATCTTGTAGTCAGAAGGGTAACTCTTGGTACAAGATGTCTTGGAACTGCAAAAATCAGATATAACCATCATTAATAAACCTGTATCTGATAGTTCCAGTTCAGTGAGCCTTCAGATACTAATTAAAATCGTCTGGAGGTGGCAGTAATGAAGACATGATAAAAATGATGGGGGTTAATGTTTTATGGGCGCTTTGGTACTAGTACAAGCACAGAAGTGGGTTGATTGCCTCTTATTATAATTTAATTTTGCCTTACTCTTGTCGCTGTAATGATTCTTTAGTGTCATATATCTCTTTGTTATACCCACTTCTGTCCTTGTCCACCTATTGTCTTCTCTGTGCTTTCTGGTACTGTGGGGCTATCTTTTTTTTGCCAAGAATGTTGTCTTTTGCTTGCTTTCCTCACAATTCCAATGTTTTTCCTCCGATCCCATACTCTTCCCTTCTATACCACCCACTTTGTCACCTTTCCCATCCAGTATCTTTCCTATTTCTTCTCAACCCATCCCATCCCACCCTTGTACCACCTCTCGTTCCTCCCCACGGTTTTCCTTTGCATTTCATAGCCTTCCTTCCCCCTCCAGCACTTTTCCTAATTCCGACGCCTCCCATATCCCACTTCCCATCCAATCCCACAACCTCCCTTTTCGTCTCGTTGCTTACTTTTGGATCCTACTGCCCTCTTCCCCTCTCACCCACTTCCCGTGGCCCCCCCTCCCGTCCCATCGCTTTCCTGCCCTTTCCTCCTGCACTGCCATGCCATTGCTTAGACTACCATCTTATCCTTTGGCCTCCCCTCGTATGATCCTTCTCCCCTCCCCTCCCCTCCTCTTCCGTCCCCTCCCCTCCTCTTCCGTCCCCTCCACTCCTTTCCCACATCCCTACCATCTTATCATCACACTCCTCCCATCCCTTAAGGCAGGGCCCCCCCTTCCCCATTACATCGCCTCCTTGTCTTTCCTCCTTTTCCTTCGCCCCCTCCCAGCTTCCCTCCCAGCCTCTTGTCCTCTTATTCCAGTGCTTCCTTCCCACCGTCCATCCCAACGCTGTCCTCTCCGTCTCAGCGCCCCTCTCCCATCCATTCCTCTACCTTACCTCCTCTTGTAGCTTGCTGTTCCCTCTCCCCTCCTTGCACCTCCCTCCTTTCGTTCTCTCCTTCTATTCTAGGGTCCCTTTCCATTCGCACCTCCCTCCTCCTCCTCCAGTTCTGTCCCATTGATTTCCCTCACGTCCCGTCATTTCCCCACTTTTCTTACCTTCCTGTTCCAACACCCCCTCCCATCCCACCGCCTCCTCTCGCCCCTCCCCTCCCGGCCTCTCCCGTCGGCTCTTTCCCTTTCCTCCTATCCCACCACCTCCGTCTCACCTCCTTACTGCCTTCATTTCCGTGGCCTGACATCCCCGTAAACTAGATGTCAGAAAGTGGAAACGATGGACTTCAATTTGTCTTCGTGTCTTCCTTTAGTGTGACGTCCTTCGCCAGCCATGTTGGGAGTGACGGTGGTGGTGGTGATGCTTGTAGTTGTGGGGATGGTAATATTTTATTTTAGTTGGTGTTGGTGGGAGATGGTTATAAAGTTGTTGTGGGTATAATTGCTTTATTTTTGGTTGTGGTGGGAAGGTGATTGATATGTGGTAATGGAGGTGATGCGTGTGATGGTGGTGGTGGGGGGGTAGGAGTGGTTGGGGTGGTGGTTGTAATTGTGGTTGTGGGATGGTGGTTACAGTTGTGGTGATGGTGGTGGTTGTAACTGTGGTCGGAAGGTGATGATGTGTTGTGGTTGTTGTAGTCGTGGTAATGAAGATATTACTTGTGATGATGCGTGTAATTGTGGCGTGGTGGTGATTGTAGTTGTGATGGGAATGGTGATTGTAATAGTTGTGTTTGAGTTTCATGTTGTCGTAGTAGTTGTAGTCTAGTTGGAATTGGTGTAACTGTAGTAGATGCTTTGTGTCAGTGGTTGTGGTTGGTGTATATTGGGATTATGTTGTAGTGGGTGTTTTTTAGTAGTTGTGATTTAGCATTGGTGTTGTTGGTAGTGAGTGTACCGTGGTGGTAGTTGTTATTGATATGGTTATAGTGGGTGTATCATGTAGGTTGTATATTGTAGTGGTTATATCGTAGGCGTATACTGATGTGGTTGTTGTGTTGTGTTGGAGGTTGTATATTGATGTTGTTGTGATGTGATGGTTTTGGATGTATTGTGTTGGCAGCTGTTGATGTGATTGTATTGGGTGTAGCCTGGTGATAGTTGTATACTGATGTGGCTGTAGTGGATGAATTAGGTGCAGCTGAATATTGATGTGGTTGTTGTGGGTGTACTGTGGTTGTGGTGGTAGTTTGTTGCTTGGGTAGTGGGTGTTTTGAAGGAGTCACTGTTGTTGATGTCCTTGTATCATGGTATCGGTGTGGGTGAGTGTAGCCTCCTTGTTTATGGATAAATGTGGTATTGTTGGTGGTGGTGGTGGTTAGTGATGGCAGTAGTGGTGATGATGTGTAGTTGTCTGCTGTCTTATGGGTGGTGGTAGCTTGTATCTCTAGTACAGTACTTTCTGAGGACCTCATTTTTATTTTATTCTTGCCATCCCCTGGCGATTGTATGGAGCCAACAGGAAACTTCGAACTGGAGGGGTGTGATGCAGCCTCAGTTAGCCCTTTCAATACCAGTTCAGTAATATGGTGTGGTAGCAGCAAGTGTAAAATGACGGCGTACTCTGGGTGAAGGGGTTAAAGGTTGTTCCCGCCATCAGCTCGGGGCTGCAAAAGCTGACAGTCTGGCCACCATTTTATTCATTTGATTATCTACGTTTTTTTTTTGTAGTTTTTATATTATTCAGAACTACCTTCACTGTCCGGTTTTATCCCTGATTTTGGTATATATATATAATAATTATATTCACGTTGGTTATATATCCCTGACCATGGGCAAACGCTGATTAAAATGGATTATCGCTGGGAATTTCTTAGCGCAGAATTGTTACCATGTGTATTTTCCGGTGGAGAAAAGCCATTGCTGAGTCAGCCATAGAGATATCACATTACTCCTGTCTCTTAATGGGATGGTAAAAGTTCTCCATGTTGCTTCGTTTCTCGCTGTAATCTAGTTTTCGTGATATTTCTTTGGTTGACTGGCCTTGTCTTCATACCCAACCTGCCTTCCAGAATGCCACACCTTGACTGCAGATGATGGTAAGTACGTGGGTGTAGTAACTGCCTGCCACATGTTACGAGTGAAAGATCACCCTCACTTTTTGAGCACAGTATATCATTTTTATAGATGAGAGTTGTACGTTCCAGTTGCAGCATATTGTAGTAGACCATAGTGTTTTAAGACAGCTTGTCAAGATTATGTAGGCATAACATTTTGAGTATTGACAGAGTTAGTTAAAAATCTAATGAATCACTTTTCTGAGAATATTTTCTGGTGTGTGCCCTCTCCTGTCTCTCACTTCCTGTCTGTCTCTATATTGCCACTATCGCCACAGCTCCACGATAACCAGGGCTCAGGAGGGTGCCGCGCCCCCCTCTCCCACCAGCAAGCCCCCCATCCCCACCACTATTCCCCCAGCGTATATAAACACCCCACCCCCCCGCCCCGCCACCACGTAAGCTGCATAGCATATGTCACTTTCAGGAATCACTTTTTTACCCTGATATTTTTGCACTGCACAGTTTTATTTTTAATTTACGAACTGCACATTATCGTCCACACCGTCGAGATATGATTTAGTGCGTATAAGCTTTATATGCACACATGTATACTGATTCCCGCCTGCTCCTAGAGTCGCTGTATCATTTGAATTGCTCTTTTCTTTATTCATCCACACCGAGGCTTCCATACACACTCATACACACATATCTGACCAGACGTGTTAATCCCGGATAAGCAGTCAGGACGCAAGCAAAGAATGTACCAGTGTCACCAACAACGCAGTCCGGAAACTGAACCAGATTTTCAAAAGTTAACTTAGGATGCAATTGAAATAATAGGCTTTTAACATTGTAAACCTCAGAACCGAAGAATGCCAATGTTAGGACACAAGAATGGTTTTCTACAATTGATTAGCTACCACTCCCCCCCCCCCGTTTTATTTTTATTTATTTATTTATTTTTAATCAGAGCCAGCATTGCCTAAACTTGATTCGGGTTTTCAGTTTTCGTGGATTCTATGGTTTTCAGGGCATCTGTTTGCTTATTTAACCTCTCACTCCTAATTTTCAGTCCCTCCCACTTTGTGTTAGGATTAACAGTGTCATTTCGGAAAGGTGATACCTCAAAAATGAATCATTTGCCACAGAAGCATGTATCAGATTCGAACAGAAAAAAAAATAAATTGTGGTTGAAACGACAAATTTAACAACTGAAGTATGCATAAGTTTGGTAAGATTATGCTTTGGTATGGTTTAGGGTAGGTTGAGTTTCGGGTGGGTTTGGCATTGTGCGCGAAAAAGGATACATGGTTTTGGAATCAGACTGGGTGACAGGGAAACGGTAATGGGAAAGAAACGCCGAATGGAAAGAAAGAAAAAAAGTACAGGAAAAATAAGTTATATATTTGTGGCGCCTAAAGTAGCAGTATACCAAAAGAAAGCACGGAGTATTATCTGAATATAAGAGCGGCTGCATTCACACGCATGGACGGTTGTAATACAGCCTTTCCTGGGATGGCGAACAAGGACAGGAATGTGCTGAAGTGGTTGTAGTTGGTAGTGGGGAGGGGCCAGGGTCTTTCATAAACAGATGTGAATTAACAACCATATATTTTTTTTTACGAGTTCATCAGATATTTTTTATCATTAACATCGTATGAGCTCAATCACTGCTAAGCATTCGAACAAACTGTTTCATACACGTATCACTCTACTTTCCAGTGCTGGGATTGATGCCTTTACGCGGTCACACGGATATACGGTAACTGGGCTGCTCCGCTGCCCAGTTATGCAAACGCCGCGTAATTCTCAACCCGGTAGGAGGGTGTGAATTATAACGAAAGAGTAACTTCAGCCTACAATCCACTGGGTTCACGTCTAGATGAGGCTGAGGCCACAGCGACCCTACTCTCGAAATGCCTTTGCATGTAGCACAGTGTGGGGAATGGGTCACCTCAGTGCTCTGGCCCTGCAAATCAGTTACTCTTAGGGATCCGTAAGTCATGGGTGGGATGTGCATAGTAAAAGCAACCGTAGTAGATTATATGAGCAATTCAGATGAAGGCGAGCTCAGTCCACTGCAGAAAATTAGCTTTGATCAACTCATTCCTAAACTCATTTACAACTACGTATCAGGGTTTTTTTTACCATTTCTGTCTTTAGTTATTGAGGGATTAACCTCTCCCCCTCCACCACCACCTCCAGCCTCGGTAGGCACATCCCTGGAAGAAGAGGTCTGTGTGTTGACTTACGTCACACATACTTTTCATCTTTTTGTATTGGAAGTTACACAACACACAAGTTCAAAGACAGCTGCTTCTGCAATTAAGTTTAATTTTGTTAGTTAGTAATGTAGCTAGTTAGATACAAGCAGACCTTGTTTCTGAGTAGTGATCTCCTTTGTCTCCCTTCCAAGAACGTGATATGAAAACAAGATTTCAGTTGTCTGTTTACTGAAAATGTGTTAGTGAAACCGCATGCAAGATTATAAAATCGCAACATTTCCCGCGAGTGTCAATTTTAAATTCGGTTCTCTGTAATTTTGTATATTTGCTATGTGCCAGCAGTCAGAGGAGTGTCGATAGTTTTGAGAGTTATGTAGTACTGACCAATTGTTAATTATTTCAGGTTATAACCAATTGTTAATGATTTCTGGTTGTAACAGAGAACCGGATTTACTCATGTTGTCCCTCCCCGCCACTGATCTCTATATACGTGGATAAACGTAAACACTTTGGTTTTACGGTATTCCATACAGCTATCGTTATATGAATAATAAAGCAGACGTAAAAGCTACATAGTACAAAATTTTGATTTATATGTTCTAAAACATAGTGAATATGTTTTTTGTTCAGTTAGTCATTGGTGACAATGCTGCTTGTGGTAACAAGTGTAATAAAAGAAAAATGTGTACTCTGTTTGCAGGCAGATGAAAATAATTATTCAGCCCAGTTACACATCACTCCAAACAATAATGCATTGTTTAAAACAGTGATATCCTCAATGAAGTCAAAACACATCTTGAACTTGTACTGTATATGACATCACACACAAATCTTGTCTTATTCTGTACTTTGGAAGATTCCACCACCAAACCTTCTAAATGAACTTTTTTTAAAGTGCAAAATGGAAGCCTAATTGACCTAACTGACTTCTTAATCATTATTGTGTAGATATTTATTATGTGCTGAGAAATATAGCAGAAAAACTATATTATTGGCTGTTGTCAGGGTGTCCAGCCCGGCAACAGTTGGCCAGCAACTTCAGACTTTCTGAAACACTGATCTCGAATGTACCGATTTTGCTTAGACTCAGTGTTGAGATGTAGCATACCCCTTTCACGCACGAGCATGCTTTTTCAGTGTATCATGTCATGACGAAAATTCAGATACCTTGGTTCAGAAATGAGATTAGAACCCTGCACACACAGAGGGCACGGTTTCAAACGAGGAATTTACAGTTGTGTTTTTTACTACAGAGAAGCTGGAGCTAGCTCAGATTTGAGAGTTATAAGACTGCAAGTGTTGCACATTCTGTTCTTAATGCAACATGAAGATCTGGCCCTGAAAGTCGTTCGAGATCAGTGCTGTGAAATGAGAACATGGCCAGTATAGAGATCAGTGCTTCCCGCCAATAGCGTCTCCATCCCACCCCTGCCCTGCTCTCTGTAGTCCCGCACCGCTCGTTACCCTCACCATGCAAGAACGCTTTACAGTTCCAGTGCCTGGGACGGAACCACAATCTCAAACTAAAGTTTGAGATCGGTGGACAGAACAGTTGAGCACCTTCTTGGTCTTAGTCAGTGATATAAAGAGCATGTGCCAGACGACCAAAGGAAGCTCAGTTTGCACTTTCTCGATGTCAGCATTATGATGAGTACATAGATAGAGAGGTTGTGTTTGTTTAAGTAAATTTCATTTTATGGTATTGACTAGAGTACTCCTGTTGTGTTTCAGTGAAATGTAGCTACGTCGTACTTTTTTGTACACTGTAAATTTTAAGGTAATAATCGAATAGGAACGATATGTTACAGTAGTATTTATGTCAGAAGTCACCAGTATATTCCATAATATCATTCTATCCATTTTCTGCACTCATTTCTCCTGTTTCAATGTTTCCACTTCATGTGTCCCAACATCGCCCTCTTCAGCATCTTGATCTTCCCGTCCCTCCACTACTTTAGCCTTTACCTTTCACTTCAGTTCTTCATGCATGAGCACCCGGCCAATTTAACATATCTGACCTTCCTGCAGTGCCCCCAAAGGAGGAGTGGGATATAGCATCCGAATATGCACGTGCAATGAATATCATGGGCCTGGTGAGTTTTGCAACATTCCTGGGCTTGGCGTTGTCCACTCTGGGTGCCAAAGGGAAGCCTCTCCTCGACTTCTTCCAGTCACTGTCTGATGCTTCCATGGTGATCACCTCTTGGCTTATCTGGTCAGTAGAAGTGTTGACATTTAAGTGGATGCTGCCGAGTAGTTATTAGGTGTTTCATTTGCATTATAATAGTCATACAGAAGTCTTCATTAAGACTGTCAATGCCATATGAAGATAATGCATAAACATAGGAGCAATTTTATTGCATGCAAACTTTTTTCATTTTGTAGAAAAAAAATTTAACGGCCTGTCGATGCGGCCCGCTTGTCTCTTAGCACGTAAATATATGACACTGTTTGCATATATAGTGAGCCCTTTTTACATACTGTGCCAGTTGGCCTGCTGGCAAAGGAAAGAATTTTCATGAAGGACGAGCGTATTCTTGTTGATAAAGTGTCCAGCCCCTTCAGCATGGGAATGGTTTTCATAGCTGATTATAAATATCTGACATTAAGCAGAAGAAAAAATGGGCAAAAAAATTAATTGAGGTAGATCTTACCCCCTTCAACAGTTATTAAAGCTCATTAGAATTACTAGATTCAGCCAGACATCCTCGAGCTGAATGGCATAATGAGGTACGAGTGGGTGTGTGACTGAACAGAGCTTTAATATTTTTACCCAAATCCACAAGTTTATGAGTTACAGGTTTCCAGATTCTTAATTTGAGTTACTACTTCAGTGACATCTTGAGTATAAGACATCGTTTTACATTTCATTCAGAGCAGTGACAAGAAACAGGGAAGTGAGCATGGAAGTGAAAAAGTTACCACATGACAGTATTGTGATACCAACTCTAACGTACGGAAGTGAAGCTTGGACGTTGTTGGAAGGACACAGGTCAAGAGTGAGAGCAGTGGAAATGAGTTATTTAAGAGGAGCCTTTGGAGTCACATGGAGAGACAGTCTGACGAATGAGGATATAAAGGAGCGTTGTGGTGTTGATGTGGATGTGATAGGAAGCGTTATGAGGAACACACTGAGGTGGTTTGGCCATGTGGAGAGGATGGAGGGTGAAAGACTGACGAAGAGAGTGTATGTAAGTGAGGTGGAGGGGAGAAGAGGGAGGGGGAGGCCGAGGATGAGATGGAAGGATGGGGTGGAGAGGTGTATGAGAGAGGGGGGTGTGAGTTGGGAGCAGGGCAGTGAAATGGTGGGGGACAGGGCGACTTGGAGGCGATTTGTTTGTGGCCACCCCAAACGGGATTGAGGCGTCTGGCAATAGATAGATAGATAGACATCTTTTTCTATAACTATGATGGGGAATGAATGTTTCCATGTCGACTTTAATGAAATCCTGTATGTGGCTCAATGTGGAATTTGCATCTTGGGAGAAAAAGGAGGTCCAAGGAACATCCATGAAAAAATTATGGAGTCCCTCCCAGTCTGCCCTGTCGTAGTGCCATTTAGTCACCATGACCTGTTCAGAGCAGGAGGGTGTGCTAGGTGTTAAACTGGTTATGGTGCAGTCGGTTATTAACTTTTTGCGTGATGTAAGGGTGTGTTTTCATTATACGTGGGCTTCCACAGATTAAACCCTTTCAATGTCTTGCTGTTTGTTTTATAACTTTATGTTTTCGATGTTTAAGTATGTGTCATGACATATTTTTTGGTCTAGAATTGTTGGCTGGGATTATGGGAACCTGGAATGAACAGTAGAAATGCCAGTGTATTCCATGAGTTACTAGAGATCTTTAGAGTATCAGTGGGCGACCTGGCTGTCGTGTAGGGGAGACAGACGTATTCGGGCAAAAAATTGCATTTGGGCCATTTATACTTGCTCCAGCCTGCTGAAGGGTATATAGAAGATAAAATAACAAGTACAGTTAAAATGTGCAACCCCGTTCCATAACAGAAGACCCTGAAACAGTGGGAAAAATGAATAATACCATAGTTGATCCAATAGTTTTTTATTTATTTTTTTTTTTTTAATATTTTTTTTTTATACCTCCGCTTGCTATGATAACGCTTTCTCAGAATTTCCGCGTGGAGGAATCCTGCACCTTGATCATTCCCAGCGACCTGTGGAGTTGGGGGAAAAAAAAAAAAACGTATATACTGTACTTTAGTGGTGAATATATTTTTGTGGTAATTTGCTTTTCCACGTACATTTTACCCCCATTTGTTTCAGAGTTTTACTGAAGTTATGCAGATATTCAACCATTATGACACCAAAATTATTCATTTCAGTACCAGACTGTTTGAAAAGAAATTCATTATTATTCACTGTGAGACAAGACTATAATTATATTTAACGATAGAGGTACTCAAAACATATCAATGTACAATGAAGAGAATAACATCATATTGTTGCAGGTAGTGGTATACCGAAGTGGTAAGTGCCTGAGTGCATGCTAGGGAACTCAAATGGGATGCTAAATAGGACAGATTTCCCAGGATATGAGAGACTGCACTGTCTCGGAATCATGCACCAGTGTCCACCTTAAGAGCTTAGGCGGTGAATCAGACAGGGAGTTACTGCTAGTTGTAGAAAAACTTGTCATTAATACTGACTGATATTGCTCTTGAATGCAAGATGTGCCTGCTTCTGGTGCACCAGGTAACTACACACCATACCTTTGGGCATTAAGATTTGGGTGCCATGGGAGTGAACTGGCCACACAATTGCAAGACTTGGGGAAAGTTGACCCAGGAGTCAGGGTGGTTTGATCACCACATTGTCCGCATGCCAGGAACTGCTGTACCTGGAAGGGTATCCCCATCAAAATCATTATGGTGATGGACAGTGCACGAGGGCATGCCGGGTTCCTTGAGGGGTGCCATCTGCAAGTTAAAATTGTGTTTTTGATGCTCAGCACTACCAGCATTGTGCAACCTCGTGTAGGTCATGATAACCTTGAAAGTTTTTAACTTTCATTATATCAACAGTTTAAAGGACTGGGAAATACGACAACATGGAGTTACTTGGATGGAGGAAGAGGAAAGTGTGTTAAGATAGTACACCACCACCACATCCAGGTCCTAGCAGTCATTCCTGTAACCAGCTTCGGTCCCACTTTGTACTTTACATATGACAGTCTTTGTGCATCAGAACTACTGTTACTTCCTAGCGGAGCCCTGGAGGGTAATCAGTGCTCAGACGTTGCACCACAGCTGAAAACCCCTTCTAGCAGAGGTTGGGAGGAGGAGGAATGTCGGCAGTACAGTGTGTGTGTCTGCAGCAGGCTTTGTGGGTGTAATAGAAACAGAGCTGCAAGATGTTTACAGGGGTGGATCACAGAGAGGTCAGCAGTGAGGAAATGATCTAACAGTGGAAGAAGAGGACCAGGTGGAAGCAGAGAGACAGGAGCATGTGGACAAAGTGCCATGGTGAACCCACTACCAAGTACTTATTTTTCAGATGAAGGAGCACTTGACAGAATAGGAGCAAAATTTTAGAAGTGAGGCAGCCATCATTCAAGTTGAGTGTACCAGGGCACAGCATGGCAGAATAGACTAAGAACAACAATGCCTGATCAGCCAATACCTTCTCCACCAGCTCTCTCCACCATAACTTGCCACCATGTGAAACTCCATCGACTCGGACATAAGTGATATATGGAGACAACAGGGATAAGTGAATAATGTCGGTGGTATGTCTGAGGAGTGTGATGCTGACTTTGAGAGTTTTTTTTTTTAATGCAAGAAAGAATAACCAAAGGCCAGGAGCCTGCAAGATTGTTCCCTCCAAGAAAAGTCAAAAACAAGATAACAGAGATCCAAATTCAAGATCCTTTCATTTCAAGATGTAAATAGAAATGTAAATGAGTAGTAATATAAGAATACGAGTATATATACTAGGAATAATGAAAGTGAAAGTTTCACCCTAGCATGTATGAATACTATGAGTTATGAAGGTGAAAGTGACAGATTCACTGTCAATGCTAGTATACAGGACGAGAAAGTGAATGCTACTTATTTTACTGAAAGAGAAATTGAATGCCTACCGTGACAATTACTGAAGGAAACTTATGGATAAAGACTGTAGATATATATAAGTGTTATATAGTAATGGAAGTATAAAGTGTGAGTGTTTTTATGAATAATAAATGACAGAACACCAGCGGCGAACGATCGCAAGTGGGATGGTCATATGCGCTCGTAATTTTCATTGCTTTCACAGTTTTTTTTTTTTTTTGGAGTATGGATTCCAAACTATTTGAGAATCATAGAATAGTGTTTCTAGTGATAATATCAGTCTGTGGTAATCATATTACTGGTTGTCGGGAAGTGTAAAGTGGAGACTTTGTTACCCAACTTCAAAGGTCTCCACAAGTCCTACGGTACTCGACGAAGGCTCAACAAACATCCCAGGAGAAAGCTGAAGGTATGTGCCATATGCATATGTAATTTTAATATTCTAGGACCAATAACTGATTTTTGGCAAATATTTTTAGAGAGTGTCGGAGCGCGAATATGCCCGCGAGACACGCAAGTCAAGCAAACGCGGTTTAGGGGTTAACAAACAAAGATGAAAGAGTTTGCCTAGGCAGAGTGGGCATAGAGGCATGGTTCTTAAGGACAGCAGGAGGGACCCCATCAGGCCCATATGTCTTGTTAATATTGATGCCAGTGATGGCAAAAAATACATCAGTTGAAGAAATTTTCATGTCAGCCATGAGGAATTCAGTGAGGGGAAGTGACGGAGGAACAGTACCGAAATCGTCTAAGTTGGAATTGGAGGAGAAAGTTTGAGCAAATGAGTTTTGTTTTATCAGTAGAAGAAATAGCTACAGAGGCATCAGAGTGTAAAAGAGGAGGAAAGAATGATGAGGTAAAGTTGTTAGAAAGATTTTTGGCAAGATGCCAGAAGGGGTGGAAAGAATTTGAGTTGGAGAGTTCAAAGCACTTAGTATGAATGAAATTATTTTTGGCAGAGTGAAGAACAGACTTGGCATGATTCCAGGCAGAAACATAAAGATTCAGGGATGAGTTGGCTCTGGTACCTTTTGTATGCCTTCTTCTTGTGTACAGCTTTAGAACAAGCATGGTTAAACCGAGTTTTTTTTTGTTTGTTTCACTAGTCACAGGATATAAGAATGGAAATGTATGTTTCCATGCCTGAGAGAATAACATTTGTATTATGCAAGGCACACTCAGATGGCGCTTGGCTATGGAAGCAATACTTATTCCAGGGAAAATCAAAGAAGTACTGCCTGAGGGCTTCCCAATCAGCAGCCCCAAAGTGCCACAACTGCCACTTCTTTGGAGGATCTACAGGCCTTGCTGGAGTGGTAGACCAGGCTAAGGTGATAAGGTTGTGATTGGAGGAGCCCAACGGAGAGAAAAGATTAACACCGTAAACAGATGGATTAGATGTAAGGAAGAGGTCAAGTATGTTAGAACTCTCTCCAAGGCAGTCAGGGGTATGGGTATAACAAGCTGCTCTAGGTCATTAAGGATAAAAACATGTAGGCTTGTTCATCAGATGGATCAGTGAAAGGAGAGGAGAGCCAAAGGTGGTGGTGAACATTGAAATCACCTAGTATGGAGATTCAGAGAAAAGAGAAATTTATAAGATGGGTTCCACCTTAGAAGTAAGATAGTCGCATCTTAGAAGTAAAATAGTAGCATCTTAGCAGGAAGATAGTTGAAGAACTTTTCATAGCCAGTAGATTTAGGAGATAAGTATATAGCACAGATATATTTAGTCAGAGAATGACAAGATAGCCAAAGCCAGAGAGTAGAGAATTCTGAAGATTCAAGTTCAGGAACACGAGAGCAAGATATGTCATTGCATACATATGCATAACAGCCACCTTTGGCTTTGAAATGAGTATAGAGAAAGTAGGTGGATACAAAGAAGGGTATGCTATCAGTCGCCTCAGACATCTGAGTCCCATTGAGAAAGAGAAATGGGAGACATGGTATTCCCCTGAGCTAGACCCTGTATTGGATCATATAACCCCGGCAGGTTACAGGAGCGTGCTACCACTCCCAGCACGGCAGTCCCAGGTGACGCCCGAACTCGCAGTCCCCCGATTACCAGCTTGATGCTCTACCACTGAGCCACTGTGTCCCCATTGAGAAAGAGAAGATGAGGTTTAGAGGAGGAGAGGTAGAGGTGGTAGTCAACAGAGAGAAAATTAGAGGAAAGGCTGCAAATGTTGCAGAAATGAAGAAGTGAGTCAGATAGTGGTTCCAGGCATCTCGTTTGGTTGTCACCGGGAGAGGGGCAAATGGTTGGGTCTTTGATGCCCCCCTTCCCCACCCACCCGGGGACTCCGAGGCATGGTGATAAGATGCCATTTCCGTTGAATTTTGAATAGGAAGTGTAGTGTGTAATGTGCATGTAGTTTGATACTGACAGTTAGAGGAACTTTTATTGGAGTGCACGCTAGTCTACGTTGTGTGTCCCGGAAACACAGAAAAAGTTCAGCAAAGGGGGATGGTCAGGAGTTCATGGAGGAACCAAGGAGAGCTGGTGCCAGTAGCCTCACCCTCATGGCACTGAACACCACCATCAGATCAGCTTCTCTTTTGCACAAGCATATGTTCTTTATTGTTTTTTAATATCTTATGTTGCAGCTTCAATTAACCTTGATCTTAATACAGATGCTTAATATGATGTGTAAGTAAGGTTTGGGGACAGTACAAGGGGAAAATGGGTGTAGTTTTAGACAATCCAAAACCAGCTAAATTGCTTACACAAACTTATCTGTTCTTTATTTCTAGAATTCCGTATCTGCGGCATATACCAGGCACCAGTGACCTGCAAATAATGAGAGCCAGTCGCAGTATTTTTCAAGTAGTTGCGGACAACGATAGGATTTATTGAAAAGGCATACAGTACTTTACACTCATTAGGTACAAAATACAGCTATGCCCGTAACCTTTTTTATTTGGTCCCATACAGTGTCGTACTTTCAGTCAACTCCATGTAAATTTCGTAATTTTACAGTGGTGTTCCTATCTTCCAAATACTCATCAATTTTGTCCTGTAGTTTATACTCACAAATAAACAGTGTTGTATAATAATGCTCTCATTTTTAAACTGTTATTAACCAACATTCCTCCTCCAGGATCTCACCAATTGGTATCCTGTTCTTGGTGGCGTCCATGATGATCGAAATGGAGGATTTCAGTGTGATGCTGGGCCAGCTTGGGATGTATTTTGGTACAGTGGTTCTAGGTATCTTCATCCATGGCTTCATAGTGTTGCCGTTTCTGTACACAGTCCTCACACGCAAGCTGCCTTTCCGTTTCCTGGCCAACATGGGGCAAGCCTACATCACTGCATTTGCCACTGCTTCCAGGTCAGTGGGTGTACAAGGTTGATGTATTTGCACAGGATGGATTTAGTCTGGGAAGATTCTGAAAGTTTAGAATGGTACTGTAGGTGTTTATAGATGAGGTTAAGAAAAGTCTGTTTTATGAAAGAATAGTTTTCTGGTGTTTAGTTAAAAACAAATCAGAGCTAAGAAGGGATTTAGGTATGATGGTAGTGAATGATACTGTTGCTGGGCTGTGATTTAGGAGAAACTGAATAACTACAATTGAGGCTGTCCATGGAGTACGCTGCAACAAGTCAGTCGATAAAGCAAGGAGACTGAGGTTCGACCTTTTTAATCCCTTCACGGAGCAGCTTGATAAAAATATGAGGTAACATCAGTCTAAAATTTATTATTATAGCCTCCATAATCTCGGTTTCGATTTGGGTGCGTTTGGCGTTACTCCGTGGAGCTCCTCAGCTGAACAAATAATGAGGTGTTTGGAGTCTCGTAGTTAATCATTCATGATAGTTTTCAAATAACGAGTTAAGTTTGGGCTACCATGAACTAGTGAATTTGTATCACACTAGTTTAATCCTGCTTCCACTGTAAATATCAGGTACCTTTGCTGCAATATTTCCATCACACGCTGTCATAATTTTTTGCATCCACCTCATATTCTTATGATATCCTCCTCGTATCCTGTCTCATTGTTTTCATATCCAACCTCTTTATTATATTTTCCCTTTAATCCTTGTCGTCTTTTATATATATAAAATTGCTTAGGGATTCCATACTTATTAATGCGTGTGTAAGCAACTGTATATAATGACAAACTTTATTCCTCTCCAGATTTCACCACCTCAAATCTGACTTCCTCCCCCTCCCCCCAGCTCAGGAACCTTGCCAGTAACCTTCCAGTGTCTTGAGGAGAAAAATAAGATTGATTCACGTGTCACCCGTTTTGTTATCCCTATTGGTGCGACCATCAACATGGATGGCACTGCCCTTTATGAGGCTGTGGCTGCTATATTCATCGCTCAAGTCAGGGGTCTTGCTCTCACCATTGGTCAGGTTGTGGCTATCAGGTAAGTTAGGTGGAGAAAGAATAAATGAGGAGGAATTTTTGGAGAGAGTGATGTACTATAGACCTGTGCTGTTTGTTATCCTAGGATGTTACTATTAGTAACACGAAACAGATGATTGAGACCAGAGACACGAAAGTATGAATAGATGAAGAATAAGAGAATGAGCTAACTGCCTGTTTTTCTTTCTTTTCTTTTTTTTAATTTTAGCCAGATTATATAAAATTAAGTACTGTAGAGGAAGTATATGCAGATATAGAAGAGATAAGGTGGGTCAAGTGAATAAGGTAATGGTTGTTGATCCACCCCAGTCTGTCTGGCCCAGCAGACTCTTCAGCCGCAGGCAAGCAACTGCCCCTGCAGGGCCATCCTGTGCAATGGCCTCATGTTTCCTTGCGGGTAACAGCGTCCCAGGACAGTGAGGGACGAGGAAAAGTGTGGAGGTTTGGTTTCTGGGTGGATGCCGCATCTGCATTGCTCCACAAAGTTAGCAGGGCACTATAGTAGGATCCACGCAACCCCATTATCTGGTTATATGGTTACAACCCAGTGATGTACAAGGTTTCCTGAGTTACAAGAAACCATTGAGTTTGTCACTCAGTGTAGAGCTGCCAGCAGTGGAAAATAGAGCAATAAAAAGCGACAGGAAGGAAAGGGAGAAACATGGAGAGAAGGACAAAGAGATAGAATGATGAAGGTGAAGGAAAAAGTAGGCAGCACTACATCAAGCGAGTGGATGGTGGCTGCCACCACCTACCACGAGAAGGCAGTGATAAGGCATGGATGGAAGGAGTTGAAGGAACAAGAAAGGAAACAATGATAGCTGCCAGGCTATTTAAAATACAGTAAGTCGCACACTAGGTGACCTTAACTAGCACTATTTCTCCTCCTGCACAGCATCACAGCCACAGCAGCTGCCATCGGTGCAGCTGGAATCCCTCAAGCGGGACTGGTGACAATGGTGATGGTGCTGGATGTAGTGGGACTCCCAGCTGAGGACATGACTCTCATTATTGCCGTTGACTGGTTGCTGTAAGTTATTTTATCAAGCTTCTTCAGTGAATTAGGTGTCCATATGTATTTAACCAACCACTCATTATTGTATCGCAGACAGCCATGTGCCTCTTACACCACTAGAGAAGGCATGGGTATTTTAACTGATGCTTCTTTTCCACCCTGAATTATGTCCCTATAGAGGTTGAAGACTTGTGCATTGGTTCCCCTCACCTTACACAGAGCAACAGTGGTGATAACTAGTCTTAAGATCATTTCTTGTCCATCCCCTGGTGGAGAAATTGCGTATATACCAGCGTAGACACATATTACGGGATTAAAAACTAGAAAAAGGCATAGTGATATACAACACACCCACAACTATAACTGCCCACACCCACACAACCCACAGCACTACACCTCCCCAACACAACACCCACACCACTACACCTCCCCAACACAACACCCACACCACTACACCTCCCCAACACAACACCCACAACACTACACCTTCGCAACACAACACCCACACCACTACACCTCGACAAACATAACACCCACACCACTACACCTCCTCAACACAACACCCACACCACTACACCTCCACAAACATAACACCCACACCACTACACCTCCACAAACATAACACCCACACCACTACACCTCCACAAACATAACACCCACACCACTACACCTCCCCAACACAACACCCACACCACTACACCTCCCCAGCACAACACCCACACCACTACACCTCCACAAACATAACACCCACACCACTACACCTCCACAAACATAACACCCACACCACTACACCTCCCCAGCACAACACCCACAACACTACACCTCCCCAACACAACACCCACACCACTACATCTCCCCAACACAACACCCACACCACTACATCTCCCCAACACAACACCCACAACACTACACCTTCCCAACACAACACCCACACCACTACACCTCCACAAACACAGCACCCACACCACTACACCTCCCCAACACAACACCCTCACCAGCACCAATACTACTGTATACCACAACTATAACACCCACACCAAAACCATACCACCACCATATCACACACATCCATACCAACACCATCCCACCACCATAACACCCACATCCATGCCAACACCACTCCACCACCAGTCACCCATACCACTGCCTACAGCTGTACCATCACGCACCCAAACGCATACAACCACCGCCACACCACTACTCACGTATACGTATCCAACACCGTCTTTCATGCCACCACCCACACCTACACCATCATCATCCACACTGCCTCCACTGCACTACCACCCACATCCCCATTGTACTATAATCCACACCCCCACAACCACCCACACCCACCACCATCATAACCCACACCCACCACCACCATAGCCCACACCTACCACCACCACCATAACCCACACCCACGACCACACCACATCTGCACCACCATCACCCTCACACAGATACACAAAGCCATACCGCCACCACCCACACCCATATCACCATCATCACACCACTACCTGCAACCTCTTTATTTGGCTGCCATGATCTTTTTACTGTAATCACTTAATCAGCCAGCCACCTACAACTACATCCTCACAGCCACCACCACCTACACCATTAACATATCACCCACTCATACTCTTACCTCCACCACCACACATCTACCTATATCCACACATCCACCCATATACTACCACCACACTCACTGTTATCACCACCACCATATCAGCATCCAGATTCACACCATTATCCGCTCCACATCGACACAACGCCCTCACATTATTGCCATACCTGCACCCACACCACCACCACCACCACCACAGTACTACCTACACCCATACCACTGCTTAAACCCACATCACCATAACAGCTACCACCTGCACACCACTACTCACACACATCACCCTTCTCACTGACACCCAAACCACCACGCACACGACCATACACAACCGCACCCACACTCATGACTACTACACCCACACCCATACCACCCCCACACCTCCCCACAACTCCACCCACACCCATACCACCACCACACCTACCCACAACTCCACCCACACCCATACCACCACCACACCTACCCACAACTCCACCCACACACATACCACCACTACTCCCCACAACTCCACCCACGCCCATACCACCACCACACCTCACAACTCCACCCATACAATTGCTACACCCATATCACCACCATGATCACACTATCACTTAGACCCACACTTACACCCATGCCACTAACACCACTTTCACACCCAGACCAGCAGCGCACACCACCATAACTACCCTCAACAACCAACCACATCCCCACCACCAGCCACACCCACCACCATATAACCACATAACCGCCCCCACACCCACAACTACCCACCCCCTCAGCTCCAGCAACACCCATTATACCACCCACACCATCGCCACTATACCCTCACCCATACCACCACTACAGGCACACCCATACCACGATACCAATACGATAAAAGCTTCCACCACTCTGCCACACACCATCACTCACACGACCACCACCATCCACATACACACTCACACCGCCAGCACATACCCGCCATCCACACCCACACCATTACCACCCCAACACCTACGCCACCGCCACCAACACACCGCCACCCACACCAACACTCATACCAACACATCACCACCTACCATAGTACCACATCATCACCCTCTCCATCATCATTTCTGACACCACCAACACCACACCACCACCACTTTACCACCACACTACCACCAAGCCACCACCCATATCAGAACCACTACCATACTAGACACAGGCATCACCACCACCATACCACCACTTACACCACCACCATCCAAACCATCTTTAGTATTACAATGCCGCCAACACCGCCACACACATACTAACACCACAATACCACCCACTCTCCACCACCGCAACCACATCACTCATACCAGTACCACCACCAACACACCCCCTCCCAAACCCGCACCACGTCTGCACTAACACCCATACCACCCTCACAGACCACACCACACCATCCTCCCAAAATCCCACACCCACACAACCATCCACAAGCATTCGCACACCACCGCCCACACCCCGACCATTACCCATACCACTACCACATCAGCACCACATTACCACCTACACCCTCACCCACTTCGCCACCACACCATACCCTCACATCAACACCACCACCACCCTCACCACCAATTCACAGAGCAGTAAATACGATAGCTTTTTAAGATACTAATTTGCACACTGCACCCCCACAGTGACCGCTTCCGTACCATGATCAACGTGCTTGGAGATAGTATTGGTGCTGGTCTGGTGTATGAGCTTAGCAAGAAAGAGCTTGAGCAGATGAGCATCAATGCGAATGGTGATGTGGAACGGCCTTCAAATGAAATCGGTATGGATGCTGTGGAGTCCAGCAAGATGTGAGAGCAACCGGCAGTGGGAAGTCCTTCTTCCCATTTCGATGTAAATTATAGCGTGTCTGCCAGCACTCCTCCTCCTCCTCCCCATACGAGTCACCACAACACTACCACCTACATCATACCAGCTGTCACTTATGAAGATTCAGCACATCCATTAGGATGGTCAGAATCCACAGCATCTCACTGTGAGACCCTTCTGTAGAGGTTGATTCCTCTGTTATATTAGAATCTCTCTCTCTCTCTCTCTCTCTCATAAAAGCAATATTAAACTTTGTACACTAAAGCAATTAGTCAAAGTATGTTGTTACATACAGAGGTGTTAGCAATCATTTCGTCAAATAATTACCTGATATGACCCTACACATGCTTGCATCGTCAGTGGTCTAATGTAAATGACCCCTCAGAAGGTGAGACAGTTTTTTAGCTGTTCTGGTAAAGTAAAGGTGAAGATGTATTTTGATGTTTGTGGTGCCTGTGTATGACCAAGACACAGGTAAAAATAGGAGAGGAGTTTATATATATATATATACTATATATATATATATATATAAAATAAAGTTAAGATAATGAGGGAGTGCTCTTGTTAGCTGTAGAAATATGTTTATATAAGTGTCCAAGACTTCCAGTACTGTTTAAGTGTTAGTTGACGGTTGGAGAAGAGATGTGAATTAATGTTTAATAAATTTTCCAGTGTATGGCAAGTTCATGTAGCCAGTGAATAATACAGTGATGATTAATTTTATATAAAATTTTGTGGTGTCAGTATACAGTACAGTATTATACTAAGAGCATATAAGGAAAACATGCATCTTTCGAACCTTTATTGAAATTACATTTGCAGCATTTGACAATTTAAATTTTCAATTTATGGTACCATAGTAATTGTACTTGAATGTGTGCTAAATCTGTACTGAATGTAGTTATTATGCAAGCAAATCTTCAATTATTTTGTAACAAGTAATCATATCAAAGTTACTACATAAGATGCAGAGAATAATGTATATAACAATAGTGGTCTTATCGATCCTGTATGAACTGTGGATCAAAAAATCTTAATAATGTATACAGTACTGTAGTACAGTATTAAGCTTAGAGAATGATAAAAAACAGAATTGTATTTGGTAATGTATAGAAGCTGTTTTGTAATTGTTGTCTGGTTGGAGAGTCTACAGATATATTAATTATATTTGTTGTATGTAAAGTAATGGTAGGATCTGGAGCAGTTTACCTTGTGTGTCTTGATGTCTTTAGAGCGTGTCTTGTAAACTTCATGTTTTTATCTTGCAAAGTTTTTCCTCCAGGTACAGAGAAAGTTTAGAAAATCAAAGAAAATGTGTAACTAAGCCCTGAAAATTAAGTCTCTTGTGGCATGTGCAACATTTAAAGAAATTTTACTTATCTTGATGCAGTATGTAGCACAGTACGTCTACTGTGCGTGAATCACAAATTTTACCAAAATTATTGGATTTTATACACACACACACACACACACACACATATATATATATATATATATAAAATCTGCTATTATTATGTATGCATTCCTAGAAAAGTATGCCTATCAACCTGGTGTGTGAATCTCTCTCTCTCTCTTTCCACACACACACACACACACACACACACACACACACAATCGGCTATCATTATGTATGCATTCCTAGAAAAGTATGCCTATCAGCCTGGTGTGTGATCTCTCTCTCTCTCTCTCTCTCTCTCTCTCTCTCTCTCACACACACACACACACACACACACACACACACAAGTAAATTGACAAACGATACTTAAATATTATGTAGATGTAGCTGTATTTTCTGAACCCTGATGATAGAAGTACTTGAGACATAAGACAATACAGGGCTTAGGCATCACATGCTAACACATCAATGTAAATATGTAAGAGAAACTGTACAAAAAAAAGTAATAATAATAAGTGTACTTCAAGAGCAGCAAAGGTACAAGAAGCTATACTGCTGTGAACACATTTTGTAAGATAAATGATATTCAGGAATTTTCATTTATAAAAATTTATCAGAGCCTGTTTAACCCAAATATAGCCTTTGAGTCCTTGTACAGTGCAGCAATTTACAGAATATAATTATCAGATTAAAAGTACTGTAGAGAGAGATTTTGGCAACCCATTCATTACTTAAGGTCATCTATAAAATACAGTAGTTTAATTTACCAAAATGTGTTCTATTTGCTTGGCATATCTTTTAAAACTTAAGACGAGCTGGTTATAGAAATAAAATTAATTGTATAAAAGTACATTATATCTATACTATAATAGCTTTAAATTCAAATTGTCTGTCTCCCATCTTTTTATACTCTACATCCTGCTTAGTTAAGTGAAGGACCAAGCAGTTTTACAATAAAAAGCTTCTACATATTTTTAGTTATTCAGATTCTTTTTTTTTTCCTCCCCATCTTCATATACAGTACACTGTATAAAATGTGGATTGCTTGGAACTTCACATTTCCAGAAACACAAACTAACCATTGAGGGTTTTAGTAAACGAATGTCAGTAAATGTAAGTGCACAAGGACGAGGAAGAAAAAGGGAGAGAGCAAAATATAAAACCACCTTTACCTCCTCATTGAATGTTTGTGTAGTTATCAAGCTGTTAGTGTTGGTGTGTTTGTGATGTATGTCTGCGGTTCTTCTAGGTTAAACTCCACTCCTTACCTCTTCATATCATGCTGTTTCTTCCCATATCGTATTCGAGAGGCTCTAAATAGTCTGTTTTTATAGGTCATAGTTGACAATAAATGTTAAGGAATGTTTGTGCTCGTAATGCCCTTCATGAATACCAAGTGAACTTTGTCAAGTATCACTAATGTTTGTCATAGCTAATGTCAGGAATTTATTTTATTTATATTTCTCCCAAAAACGTACACTGTTTCTTTGCTCACTGGAAGTTCAGGTTTTAACTAATATATATATATATATATATATATATATATATATATATATATATATATATAATATATATATATATATTATATATATATATATATATATATATATATATATATATATATATATATATATATATTATATATTTATATATTATATATTTATATATATATTTATATATATTATATATATATATATATATATATATATTATATATTTATTTATATACATATATATATATATATATATATATATATATATATATATATATATATATATATATATATATATATATATATATATATATATATATATATATATATATATACATATAATATATAATATATATATATATATATATATATATATATATATAATTTTTTCTGGGGTTGTGTTCGGTTATAAAACATTGATACCTACAGTATACTGGTAAACTTTAACAAAGGACCAACAGCATTTCACAGGATGGACTGAGTGTTCTTAGCAACTATACCAGGTTTCAAAATGTGATAGTGATCAAAGTATTGTAGGCTGTTGCTTGGAAAGACTAATAATGCACAAATGATGTTGATAGCAAAAGTAAACGCAACGACGTTATTCTATTTCCTTCCTAATCTGCTGTATGTTTAAGCTCAAAGTGCAGTATGCGTAAAATAAATTTATAATACAATATGTCTCGTTTTATCCCCTTCCCTCCAGCTGTAATGTTGTTGTACTGTAGCTGTGTCTAGCATCAGTACAGAATGGTGCGACGAAATGGCGGTCATTTACCTAATCGGCACCGAATCTGCACTTTTAATTGGAAAATATTATAATCTTTTTCGCCATGTACACTTTGCCTCAAAACTCTTTGCATTGCCCCAAGAGATCACCATATATTAAAATCCACCTGTTTAATGTGTTGCAGGGTTGCCAGGTCTACAGAAATTTATGTATTTCTACAGATTTTTGGAAGGATCTACAGAAATACAGAATTTTTTGCTTAATCTACAGATATTTTGATATATTACAGAAATTCTCAAGAAATTTTACAAGCAATATGGAAAGGAATTCAATTTACAAATACCATAGAGAAATTTAGCAGTGGGCATGAGGACAGTCCTGAAAGAAAGCGTATTGTATACAGTAGTTAACCCTTGAAACGTAAAGGTTTTTATGAAATATTGTATTTTCTTTAATTTCAAATCATGTCGCTTAAGCTATATTAGACTAGTACTTGCAGTATAACAATTAATATACTTATAAACTGCTTAATCTGTGAACTAATACGAAAATTTCAATATTAAATATATACATTTTTCTACTATCGAATGCGCCGGTGTACTGCCATTTTTGTTTACATTCTGAGGGAGTCAAAAGCCGGTATGTTAGAGTTAGTTTCGGAAGTTTGGACATATTTGGAATATATTAGTGGTGTTAGCGACTGTTCCTACGGTTATGTAATATAACAAGGTTATAGTTATTTGGCCTAGAAAGTTATGAGCAAAACGAAAAGTGAAAAAGGGGCTCGCTCTTTTAGCCCTTGTTTTCAGTATAAGTTTTCAATTAGGTTTCTTGTCTAACTTGACCCATAGTAACTGTGTGTTAACCCGCATTTTATGAATTTGAAATATGGAAATTCATACCATATTCTTAATAAAACTATTAATCTTAGATTATTCGTATGGAAATAATCATTTTTTTTTCTTTTAAATAAAGGCACAGATAACTTCTACGGTAAGACATATTTGCATACCTTTTGTCAATATATGCGTGAAATTGTGATCTACAGAATTTTTTTCAAATCTCAAGAAATTTTATGGATGATTCTACAGATATTTTAGGGCCAGCACCTGGCAACACTGCACCATCCACTTCCTGGGGCAGGGGGGATGGGGAAAGTCTAGAGCTGTTGGCAGGCCCAGGTGGATTCTTCATTCCGGCTCCGATGATTCTTCGTTTGGGCTCTGATGTCTCTTCGTCCAGGCCCTGATGATTCTTTGTCCGGGCAGGTCCTACAGCCAGGCTCGTCGATTCCTCCGAAGGGAAGATGCACACTCCAGTGTTGACTGCTATGGCAGGTAAATATAAAGATGATAATTTGAATTGTTGTGAGCAGGTGGAGATTGTCAGACGTGAAAGGATTGAACTTGCTGGTGAATCTCTTGAGTGTGTGGAAGTTTTGTTATTTGGGAAACATGTTGTGTGCTGGAGGTGGAGCTGGAGCTAGCTCTGTGGATAGGGTGAGAAGTGGTTGGAAGAAGTTCAGGGAGCTCTTGCCTCTCCTGACAGTGAGAGGGCTCTCCCTACGTGCTAAGGGGTCTTTGTATGCAGCATTTGTTAGGAGTGTCATGCTGTATGGTAGTGAGACCTGGGTAGTGAAGGAGAAAGATATTCGCCGGCTCAGACGTACAGAAATGACAATGATTAGGTGGATGTGCAGTGCGTCCCTGCGTCCAAGGCCTGGAGGGGCTGGGTTTACGATGGAAGAGTTGAGAGGTAGGATGGGACTGGAGTGTATTGGTGTTGTGATGAGGAGAGGTAGATTTAGGTGGTTTGGACATATGGAGAGGATGGGGGATGATAACTGGGTGAGGAAGGTGAGAACTGTTAATATTAGGGGTGGGGTTATGAGGGGTAGACCGAGAAAGACATGGGACGAGGTCATTAAGTGTGACCTCAGGGTTAAGGGACTGAACAGGGAGGCTGCAATAGATCGTGCAGCGTGGAGAGCCGCCATTAGGTGACCAAGGCCAACACATGCAAGCATGTTGGAGCCTTTAAAAATGAAACGATTATTATTATTAGTTATTATTACTATCATTATTATTTATTATTATTATTACTACAGACTTCGCAAATTCTTACTGCCATGTAATTAAACCTTACTGTTCCCAGATTATAATGTTTTTGCTGCTAACCAGATACTTTTGTTAATCAACGTTTGGAAGGAAAGGACTAATGTGTACTATTTTTTCAGGTGTGTTAATTGACCCAGCTGTGGAAACTGCCAACAGAGCCGGAGAAAGGGGAGAAGAAAGCCACAAGCAGCTGCCAAATTAATACCAACCAGCTGCCCAATCACGGTAATACCAACCATCTGCCTCCACTCTCAGGTAAGCGTCCTATTGTGACTTTTTTTAATTTTGCCAAAGGAACCTGTAGTATGGGGCCTTCTGCTCTTGTCATAATATACTTGCTACCACCAGACTCTTTCATTTATATTAGGAGACGGCCATCATTGTGAAGGAATCTATCTACTACCCAGTTTCCCACTATCTGTTTAAACTGCCATCTGTCCTTATTCAGTGCTGAGTTGTAACAAAAGATTAACACAGGAATAAAGCCAGTCATGAAGAGTTCGGTAAATAATGCAGAGCCGTCGGAATTTCTTGTTCTGCTGGGCATAAGGAAGTACTGGAGGGACTGTAACCAAGGAATTGAGCCAGACAGATGATGTAAAATGGATTTGTTCATCTTAGGTCTTGTGTACTAGTAGTAGTTCAACCCCAGGCACAGCAGAACATTATCCCAGTGGACTGCAGGCTGAGTTACCCTTCTGTAGTCCATCATTCTCCTCTTGCGGGATAGGTGTGGCATTGAGAAGTGTAAATATAGTCAGGCAGCCCTCCCCCCCCATCCAGCACCAATACACTAGGGGTTAATTAAGATCCATATTGAACTCCTCCACAGACAAAAGGATTAAGTTTGAACACACTTGAGATTATCTCCTAAAACCTTGCCTTATTTTCAGGGTCCGTCTGTGTTACTCAGGCTGCTGTTCCTGCGATTGCTGAGTTGGTGGTGCCGTGCTGGCGTTGATCCTGGTGGTGCTAGCGCTGATCCTGGTGGTGGTGCCGTGCTGGCGTTGAACCTGGTGGTGCTGCCTGCTGGCGTTGATCCTGGTGGTGCTCCCAGTGCCGTTGATCCTGAAAACCTTTCTACATCTCAGTTCCTTCTACTACAACCACCTGTCTGAAATGTGAGTTAGAAAATGTTTGGATGGTCCACCTTGACTTGGCAGAGAGTTTTGTCCTTGGCAGCCTAATTTCATCGGCCAGAAGCAGAGTAAGACAAGGCTAGCAATGCTGTGGCTCTGCATCCTTTCCAGATCACTTTTAAGCCAAGTTGTGATGGACAGAGTATAACAGTTGCTCCCCTACTTACGATATTTTAATAGAGAACTCCTGACCTCATCGTTGGGTGGGAAGAGGAGTCAGGAATGATGATGATAATGCCTAATGATGATTTTAATTATGATCAGTGGCAGTGCTGGACTGCATAACTAGATCATTCCACCACTAGGGTATACAAGACCAGGTAACTTAGTCTAGGTACTGATTTTACTTGCCTATTGATGACGACGACGATGATTGATGATAGAATAGTTAGTGCTAGGCTCCATAACTAGCTCATTCCACCACTAGGATATAGAAGACCAGTTAAGTTAGTCTAGGTGCTGATTTTACTGGCCAATCAACGACAACGATGATTGATGATAAGCTAGGATGATGCAGTGCCAGGAGTCAATCCCTGGCACCATCAGGCTGGCAACCACACAGCCGAATGAAATCTCAAGCCGGTAAGTGTTTAATCTCAACAGCAATTCTTCTTAGCTCTTGTTCGTAAGTGGGAGAGCAACTGTCTTTATTCCAACTAACACCAGATGGTTTTATTCAACTGAGAGTGATGCATTAGGGGTCTAAGGATAATAATGAGCTTTATTTTTAACTTATTTTCATCTTAAATGTCGGGACCAACTTGCCTAGCCCCGGGTTCCTACGCTCCTCTGTGGGGCGACGTGGGATTGGATGATGGCTGATTGGATGGATTTTTAACTTATTTATATTCGTCTATGATCAATTATCATACTTCTTGCACCGTAATGTGGCCTGGGATTTGTCCATTCACCTGCTTTTTTCATATATCTCTGTGGTAGAATAACACAGTACTGTATGTCTACATCCATCCCACTGCACTGTTTCATGACTAGCATTCTGCTTGATAAACTATTGCTAAGATGCTTACTTTATGCCTGGGTAGAGTAACAAGAGTACAGTAAGTAAATTCCCCAGGTTTACCAGTAGCAGATAGTTTTGAAACCTTTCCCCTGCACTTCATGATTAGCATGTCTCCTTGCTAAGATGTTGCCTCAGCTCAGCAATATTTCAAGCTGATAGATAAAGTACACAGATAGGTAAACACTACACAGATACACATAGATAGTAGATATATTGCAGTAAGTGTTCGCTAGGTAGATACCCGGTATACTGCAAGAATTTTGTGATGGAAAGGTTCCTCATGTTATTTTTGATGCTTTTGACTACTAGTAGTGTTTCTCTCAATTGAACAGTGTCTGGTGTTAGTTCAGTCAAAGTGGCTTGTCTTCTTTGTGGCTGGGGTGATTTCCTAACGTGATTTCTTAGCAAGCCTCCTGAGCCACCTAGAAGACACCCAAGTGAAATATGCATATGATTATTGCTTGATTATTATGTTGATGTTTGTATTGTAATTGATGCACAATGGACAGATTTTTTTATGGCCAATTGTTTAATACTTGTGTATATTATCGCTATGTTGTCCGTTTAAATCACCCACACCAATCGACCCTGCAGTTCTGGCGTTACTTATTGTTTACGAACCTCGGCCCGTCGATTCCCCTGTGTGGAAGTTGGAACGTTAAGTACCAGTATGCTTTTAAAAAAAATTAGCGCCAAGTCAGACTGAGGAGATTAAAGTTTTACGCCGGCTGTAAATGAACGAAAAGTCTGCTTCGTAAAAATAAGCTTTAAAAATTGTGTGCCGAATTAGTTGCCATAATACTGTCGTGTAGCGTGGCCCCAAGTCCCTTTGCTACTAGTGGAGTTTTGGGGGATTGGGGATGCCTGGGGGGTTGGGTCAATACTTTTACAGCACACACAACCCACCATTGTGTGCCATGACATATATTCGTTTTGATGTGGGTAATGAGGACTGTCGGACAGTGAGAAGGAGTCCATCATTGCATATATTGGAAGGATAAGTGGCACACAGGTGGATGATTAGGTAAACATGCACTCAGGCCTTGCTTGCAATAACCACGTTGTGGCCGTACAGTAAGGGGGCGGAATGCTCTATGAGGGGGTTGTGTTTGATGGCCAGTTTTTTTGTTTATTTTTTACGGCCTAGGCAATGCCTCAAGGATTGGGTATACGTTCTTAAGTGGATATTGCAAGCCAGACGTTGCACACTTTGTTCACATCTATCAGATGCTGGACCTCACATTCACAGCCACCAAGTCATTCACCAATTTTTTGTTTCCCCATTTTGTGAAGAGACCTGGGACTAGCTACTGACTAATTTAATACCGGATATTGCCACATCCAGCTGAAGCGCCGTAACTCTTTACACCACCACGCGACTGTCTAGTTGTATATTACCACCAAGTGTAGTAACTTATATCCTGGGTAGCCAGAAGCCACTTGGCTTGTCACTCATGATAGTCACGAGATGTCCACTTTGATTAATAATCGTATCAAACAACAAGTTTCTTTACCTGCTTCCGTCAGCTCTGAAAGAAGACATCTTTGCCAGATTCGAGTAAAGAGACCTAGGTTATAGACAACTGGCCAGTTGTACACAACCATTGGCTATGAAATGTTTTGCATAAATCCTGTCCTGAGCATGAGCAAAGTATGTAGACACTTCTCTGCCAGCTGTAGCAATGGAAGGTGTTGTTTGAAATATTTTATGTGATAAGGACTGCACATCAGCGTTACTATTCTTTCCTAGTCCACCATTCTCCTGTATGGGGATAGTAAAGGAACTGAAGGCTGTTATTTTAATCTGACATTCAATATTTGATCATTGCCATATGAAGGTGTCTGTTCCAGGCATCAGGAAAACAGGCAACAGAAGGAATGTTACCCTCTAGTCATTTGGGGAAGAGTGGTAAATATGAAATACAAGTTAGTGCTGGCAGAGTATTGTTGGCATACTTTTGCACATGCCTGTACATCACAAACAGATGCAGTTAAGTCCTGGTTATGTGCCACAGATGCTAAAAAATACAGGGTGGTTCATATATAACATGTCTGATCCCATGTGTTTTGTTGTTGCATTTTGAACCATACCTTACCCCATCCTTAGGTGGGAAGAAGAGGCTGGGATGATGAGGATGACGATTGCAGTGATGATTAGAATAATAATGAATGATGATTATTATATTGATTTTGATTATTTGATGATTGATATGGTGGAGGCTCAGTCGGCTTTACCATCACTACCCTGCATCATTTTCTGTTTCCCATAACCCTTTCTTACTTGATAGTGATTGCTTGTTTCCATCCATTGGTTGCATTTTTTTATCAAGTAATTTAATATCTCCTCTTGCATTTTCTTCAGTAATTGCTTAAAGTTCACTCATTTTGGTAAGAAGAGATTTTTACCCTCCACTGACTTTTATCTATTGCCAGACATCTCAATCGCATAAGGGGAGGCCACAAACAAATTAACTCCATGTCATTCTGTTATCTGCTATTTGACTGCCCTCTCTCCAACTCACGCCTCCCTCCCTTGTATCTCTCCACTCCAGTCTTCCGTCTCTGCCATTGTCTCTCCTCCTCTTCACATCATACACATACCTTCTAGTCATTCTCTCATTCCCCATCCTCTACATGGCCAAACTATCTCAAAGTATTTCTCCTAATAGCACCACAGCACTTTTCCACTTCCTCATTTGTATATCTGTCTGTCCATAAAACTCCACACATTTCTCAGGTCATTTCCACTGCTCTCACTCTTGTGCCCTTCCAACAGGATCTAAGCCTCATTTCTCAACGTCTTATCACAGCTTTCAGTGATCCAGCAACCTTTCTACCCTGCTGTACCCATTCAAGCACATCCTTCCATCCACACTCATCACTCTAAAGTATTTGGATGCACCTTCATTATCTATTTCCTCACCATCCAGTCTCACCTTGTATGCTGTGATTTCCCTCAAGACCATAACTTTACCCATACGTATATTCTCTTTAGGATTCTGTTTCTTACATCCTCAGACTCATGCACCAAGCCTTGCAGTTCACATTCATCACAATACAGTATCATCAGCAAGCAACAGCTCAGGAAGTTTCCACATCTTATCCTCCCTCACTAGATACCAATATATTCACATTCCTTCCTATTACCTCTCTTATAGCTTCATCCATATACAAATTGAACAGCCACTGAGACATGACATGCAGAAACACGACACACACAGACATGACACACAAAAGCATGGCACAAGGTATGACACAAACATGACGCAAAGAGACAAGATTTTTGTCCTTATGCAGATTTATTTCCCTCACGTCACTGGCAGAATAAGATAGCACTGTGGCCCAACATCCTTTCCATAGCACTTCTTCATGACTAGCACCATATTAGTCATGTTTCAACTAGCATTTACAAAGGAATGATGGTAATTTAATACCCAGTTAAACGGAGCATAATTAAGTTGTCAAAATACGTGCTTCCCCCATACCCGCAGACTGAGCCGACAACACCAGATATATATGGGCAGCCCTGTATTTTGGTTTAGTAAATTGTGGGCTGCTGTTGCTGTGGTCCTGTATTCCTGGCTAAGTAGGACAGTGGCAGGTGTTTGGATATGCCTGTGTAGTAGTGCTGTAATCAAACCACTTCTCTGAACCAACATAGCATCAATTTCAGCATTTTTGCTAGTACAGTATTTGCTGCCTAAGTAAAACAGTGTCAGTTGGTTGTAGCTTATCTGTGTGTGCTGATCATCTACCTTCTTGAATGAGATGTGGCTAAATGAGCTATGAAACTTTTCTAAGGATATATGCATGTCATTTTCCAGAGTAAACTCCTGAAAGATGCACACACACGTCTGAAGAATATTAGAGGATAATCTTGGTTGTAAGAATTTTGGAGCTCCTATTGCCTCTTTTCTTTGATTAAATTCCAGTATTTAGGTTCTCCAGCATTGACTCTGATTCTTGGTAATTAAAATGAGCCAGGGACCACCACAACAGCAGGTATTATCAGCCCAAAAGATCGTAAATAACTGTGGCAAATAAAAGGACTCTGCAAAAAAGCCATAGTGCTTGTTTACCCAACAATAAAAATGGGTGTTTTGTATATATCATCCCTCCTGAACTGTTGATGTTGGCTATTGTATTTGTACGCCAATTGTTATGCCCATTTTCTTGTTATATTTGCATTGTTATTATTACCATGTCATTGTGATGTAGTGCACAGTCAGCCACAGGAAAAAATATGCTGAAAAAAATATGTACTCTTGTCCTTCTTTGGTTGATTGTAATTGGCAACAGGTCAACTTGAATTTATTTTTCTCAATCTCTATTTCCCTCTTCCTGTGACCTCCAGTCTTGTAAATGCAATGTGTGCAGGAATTTCAGATGTAAGATATCTTGCATTTGGCTCTGTTTTGTGTATTATTTCTTGCACTCTTCAGTTTCTGCTTTTCTGCATTAAAAAGAAAAATGTATTGTCCTAAATAGCACTGAGATTTTAAAACTAACAAGCATCCTTAGTTAACGACCATTTACAGTATGTCAAAGGTTGATGAGCAACTTGAGTCGTGTCCCTTCATTTATATCCAAGAATAACAATCATTCTGAGTTTATTCCCCTCATTAAACATAGCAGTTGATTCCCTTCATTTAGGTCAGAGATTAACGAGATTTTTCCCTGCATATATACGAACATTTATCGTTAATACGGCTTATGTTTTTTTTATTTTTTTTCCTGTGGCTGACTATGTTTTATATATTGATGTGGGAATGTTTTTTTGGTGTCTTTATTTCTGTTGATTTATTCTATAGTCAGTTTGCTTCACCTGACAGAGATAACCGTTAGCTTTATGGCCAAGTGTAGTCAGACTGGAGAGTTAATTTGACTAGTAACCAAGGAGACTCATCCGTACCCCATCACGAAGGCATACGGAATTTTATACATTAATGATTTAGTACTGAAGTGATAAAAGTTGCCTTGTTTTGTCAGATGGAAATAAACTGACTATAGTTATATGTTGACTTGGAATATGTTATACTCTTATCGATGTGTGGGAAATGTGCCACGTCTTTGAAATTTTATAACTATATGGATTAGGGCGTCAGGCTATAGATAGATTGATAGATAGGTAGGGAGAGATCCTAGGGTGCCCATAGACTAAACTATTTTGATATATCTCTTCCCATCACACAGTCATTTGCCATATTTTCCTAAGCATGAGCAAGAACCAATTTGCCTGTCAGGTCTCTATCGTCTTTCAACCCAGGGCATCTCAGAAATCAGCAGTATTATGTGTTGAGCAGATAATTTTGTGCAGTATGCCTAGCCCTGGCTTCCTACGCTCCTTATGGGGTGACATAGGATTGGATGATGGCAGACGATGTTGTATAAAGTTGCAAGGTCTCCAACATGACAGCCAATGGTTGATACGTTTTTAGAATTACTATCGTTATGCTGATTCTTAGGCTATGCTGTTGATATTTCTCCTTCATTGTTGCGTTTTCTTGGTCTGTGTATCGTTTGGGTGTTTGTGATGATGTTGATGTCTGTTGGGTTGGGTTGTCGTGGTTTATGATGAGAGAGAGCAAGGATGTGCGATGTCCCCATGGTTTTGTGTGTGTGTGTGTGTAAGGTACTAGGATTTGAATGGTAAGTGATGAGTGTATGAGCCATTTCATTGGGCTTGCAGTTAGTTTCACTCTCTCTTGGGTTTCCTCTTTGCTTTATGGGCCCTATGCATTTTATCCATGTGAAAAAAAATAAATAAACAGGTTAGGAGTGACTGCTTGAAAAAGAAAAAAAAAATGGTTACGATGATTGAAAAATAATTGGTTACGAAGATGATGATGATGATGATGATGATGATTAGTTCACTTCACTAGGCATGGTACTGATAGTTGGCCCCCTTAATGCTTGTTTATTCTTTGTTCTTTGCTCCCACCTCAAATATTTCTGTCATGAGAGACAGAGAGACCCTGTTGTTGTAGTGCTAAAATCATTACATGCCTCTGACCCTTCTATCACCTGTATTGGCCGTCATAACCTTCCCTTCCAGCAAATTAATTCTCATGATAAATTGAATTCCTTTGTCAGTGGATGATAAACCTGTTATATCAAAATTATGCTGTTTTGAAGAATATTTGCTATGTATTAGTAAATCTTGGCTTGTAATCCCACTTGACTGACTACAGAAACTCTGGCAGCCCCAAAGGTATATGTTGAAGGATTGTCTGTTGTGGTAGTGTGGTGTGGTATGTGGGAGGAGGCCTACACTGTGGTACAACGTGTGGTGAGTGTTTGTAGTAGTGTGTTGTGGTGAGGGGGGGAGGCCTTACACTGTGGTAAATGTGAGTGTGGTGTGGTGTGGCAGGAAGCATTACACTGTGGGCATAGTGCATTGTGTGTGAGTTGTGTATTGTGTTGGCACTGAAGTAGAGAAAGATGATGATTGTGTTGAAGTCTGGGTATACTCATTTCACTCTAACTTGGCACAAATTTTCATGTTTTGGTAGTTTTTTTTTTAACGTGTCCCACTGGCAGAAACAAAACATTAGACCTGCATTCACTCCATAGCTTTTCATTGTGACAGGCATCATATTTTAATGCCTGTTTACTGTATTCTTACAACTCAGCATTCATGAGAGAGCATAAGCCATTTTTAGACCAAGTTAGAGCTGTGTTTCTCTGGGTATGGTTGAGTCTGAAGGGTGGGTGTCTGTTGATGGTTTTTGAAGGTTTCTGTTGTATATCTAGGTAGTAGCTATGTACCGTCTGAAATAGTAGAAATAAAGTTTAAAAAGAAAGAAAAAAAAAGTGGATGACGGCCACGGCCACTTGGCGGACTGCACTTGGGCTACTGGACTGCACTTAGGCCACCGGTATTGCAGATGGTCGGAGCCAGTGACTTGTACTGTGAAATTCCATATGCTTTTCACAGCACAGTTCCTTTGGAATGGGGGCCGTTTTAAGAGGGTAGGAAAGAAAATATGTATCCTTGTGAATTTTAGTGTTGGGTATAGGATGAGAATATCTATCTATCTGTCTGCCTACTGCCAGCTGCCATAATTCCGTAAGGGGGGCCATTTGACTTTTATTTATGGGGAGGGGCACAAACCCTTCACCAACCCACTTGTTGACACATAGGGAGCACATATGGTTTGATTATATGGTTACCACCCAGCATTGTAAACAGTTTCTTGGCTTATAGATTTTTTAAAAGTACTTTTTGTAATGCAAGTTTTTATTACATGCCTTCCATAGCTCTTCTTCATAACCAGCATCGTATTTTAGTGTTTATATACTATGCTTACAACCCAGCATCCACGAGAGAGGCGATACGTTTGTGGCCATCCCGTACGGGATTAAGGCGTCTGGCAATAGATAGATAGATAGATCCATGAGAGAGAGCACAAGGGATTTTTAGACAAAGAGTAAAGAGAGGGTGAGAGAGAGTAGGTGTATTCGTGTTTCTCTGGGTAGGGTTGTTTGTGAAGGGTGGGTGTCTGGTGATGGTTTTTGAAGGGTCCTGTTTGGCTGCAGATTTGTGGATGTCTGTAGTGGCCTTGTGTGTATAGGTAGCTAGGTACAGTGTGAAATACTAAAAATAAAGTACTGTATATATATTTATTTATTTATAAACAAAGCTGTGTACACTCTGAAATAATAAAGTACTGGAATAAAAAAAATAAATAAAATAAGAGGTTGACGGCCACAGCCATCGGCGGACTGCGACAAGTGCAGGTGGTCGGAGCCGATGACCTGTACTGTGAAATTCCATGTATTTTCACAGCACAGTTCCTTCTGAATGGGGGCCGTTTTAGGGGCGAGAAAAGAAATATTGACTATATCTTGTGAAATTTAGTGCTGGCGTGCAGTGTTATAGGCTTTGAATGGCTGTAGTGGCTAGGTAGGCAGTATGTACAGGATAAATTATTAACAGAAAAAAAAAGGAAATAAGAAAAAAAGGAGGAAAAATAAAAATGGTTGCACATTTTATTTGGATTTAGGTAACTTTCTAATTTGGGGCAGTGGTCAAGTAATAGGTCTAGTACAACTTCCTTGGTGGTTTGAATGGCCGTAATGCTTTTATGTTCCTCTGACAAAGTGGGGCCAGACTGGAGGGTCAGTTGAACTAGTAATCAAGGAGACTTATTCCTGTCTCAGTACTAAAAATTTCACTCTTTCATGGGATTAGTTATTATGAAGAGGTACATAGTGAGGCTGGGGGGAGGAGGCAGCCTTATAACTTTGTGTGGAGGTCTTGTTGGGTTGTGGTGGTGGTTTATGTGTTCGTGTTTTTCTGCATTGAGAGTCCCCTTGTTGTCCTGTGTCTGTGTGTTTAGCCACGAGGGATTTTTGGCACTGAGAACACCAGCTGGTATTGTAGTGGTGTTGGTCTGGAATAGGAAAGTCCTGGAGTTGATAATTTTGAAGCACTTATGTAGGGAGAAATATGTGAGGTAGTCAGGATTCCAGGGGCTTAAATGGTCAGTGAGTGAGCATCTGGCCCTTTTGACTGGACATGGCCTGGTTATATCAGTGCCACCGCCTGAAGGTGTCTGCCCTGCACCGCAATTTTATAACAATTGGGTGCGTAAGGTGAGAAGTGTGAATTCTGGGGGTAGGGTTGTGAGGCAGACTGGGAAAAAAATACGAGACAAGGTCATAGGGTGGCTGCCAGAGATTGAGCAGCATAGACAGCCACCATTAGGTGACTATGGCCAATGAATGCATGTTGGAGCCTTCATGAATGGTACGATACAAATGATATAAAAATACTGAACTGTTTCTACAGGGCCATCATGTACACCTCAGTATATATATGCATAGCTTTGAAATACTGTATAAATAAACACATCATCTGAGATCTAGTGGCACATTTTCCACACAGTTAAAAACAGAATATATGTAAATTGTGAGTTTTGTTTGTGTATAATGCCAGCAGTAAGAATTCCTCATTTAATAATTGATATATATTCCCGTAAATTGCTGATTGCGTGAAGTTAGGGTCGGGTCCCAGCAAGAGGGACTTTTTCTCCAGCATTTAAGGATCATATGCAAGACAGAACTAACTAGCAAGATTTATTTGTGTTAAATTTTAAAAAAATATATTTTTAGATGAATTAACATTGATCTTTCACAGCACACCTTTGAGATTAATTAAGAAGTTTGTGAAAAGTGTATTTTTGAGTGACATTAAGAGAGAGACTGTGCTTAGTGAAAGTATCTTAAATGAGGAATTACTGATAGGGGTTTGCCAGTAAATTATTTATTATTATTATTATTATTATTATTATTATTATTATTTGACCCACAAGCAGTTTTTGAAGCATAAACTATTGATACCCCTTGCTGGCATTAATATTACAAAGGAAAACAAAGTTGAGTGTTTATTCTCTGTGTGTTTTAGTACTTCATATAGTTAAGTATTGTATTAGGCTTCCTCTTCTCCTCCTTGTTGTTCTTCTCTTCCTTCCTCTTCCTCCCCGTATTGTATTAAGCTTCCTCTTCTCCTCCTTGTTGTTCTTTTCCTCTTCTTCCTTCCTCTTCCCCTCCTCATTCTTCTCCTTCCTCCTCCTCCTCATTCTTTTCTTCCTTCCTCCTCCTCCTCATTCTTTTCTTCCTTCCTCCTCCTCCTCATTCTTTTCTTCCTTCCTCCTTCTCCTCATTCTTTTCTTCCTTCCTCCTTCTCCTCATTCTTTTCTTCCTTCCTCCTCCTCCTCATTCTTTTCTTCCTTCCTCCTCCTCCTCCTCATTCTTTTCTTCCTTCCTCCTTCTCCTCATTCTTTTCTTCCTTCCTCCTTCTCCTCATTCTTTTCTTCCTTCCTCCTCCTCATTCTTTTCTTCCTTCCTCCTCCTCATTCTTTTCTTCCTTCCTCCTCCTCATTCTTTTCTTCCTTCCTCCTCCTCATTCTTTTCTTTTCTTCCTCCTCCTCCCCTTTTTGTATTAGGCTTCCTCTCCTCCTCGTATTGTATTAGGTCTCCTCTTCTCCTCGTTCTTCTCTCCCTTTTCTTCTTTCCTCTTCCTCCCCTCTTTCTTCCACTTCCTAACCTTACCACCCTGCAACCCACCTTACCACCCCCACCCTTGCTTTGCCTTCCCTCCCCTACACCCATGCAATACACTGTACAGCCATGCCCTCCCCTACACCCTTGCAATATGCAGCCATGCCCTCCCCTACACCTTTGCAATATGCAGCCATGCCCTCCCCTACACCCTTGCAATATGCACCCATGCCCTGCCCTGCCTTGCCACCCCTGTCCTGCCCTACACCCATGCACTGTCATCTGCACTCTTGCCCTGCCCTGCCATCCTTGGCCTGTCCTCCCCTCCTTGCTATTCTTACCCTGTGCCCTGCTGTTCTTGCCTAGGGTGTCCTGCCCTTCCATATCTGCTATTTTTTCCTTTGTGTGTCCTGCCCTTCCATCTCTTGCTGTATCCTGCTTGTCTTACCTTGCTATGACCTGCTCTGTTGTGCCCTTCCATCATCTGTGCTATGTCGTGCTTTGTGCCCTGCCACCCTGTCCTGCCCTACACCCATGCACTGTCATCTGCACTCTTGCTGTGCCCTGCCATCCTTGGCCTGTCCTCCCCTCCTTGCTATACTTACCCTGTGTCCTGCCCTCCCCTCCTTGCTATACTTACCCTGTGTCCTGCCCTTCCACCTCTTGCTATACTTACCCTGTGTCCTGCCCTTCCATCTCTTGCTATACTTACCCTGTGTCCTGCCCTTCCATCTCTTGCTGTATCCTGCTTGTCTTGCCCTTCCATCATCTATGCTCTGTCCTTCCATCATCTGTGTCATGTCCTGCTGTTCTTGCCCTGTCATCTGTGCTGTGTCCTTCCCTGTCATGTTCTATGTCCTGCTGTGTCCTTCCTTGTCATGTTCTATGTCCTGCTGTGTCCTTCCCTGTCTTCTGTGCTATGTCCTGCTGTTCTTGCCCTGTCATCTCTGCTATGTCCTGCTGTCCTTCCTCTGTCCTGCTCCATGTGTCTTGTTTTGTTTGTTTTTAATATATGTTTCTTTTATTCTTTAATGTCTTTTTATATTGTCCTTTTAAGTTCATAATTTTTTCTAAGTGCTAAATTTTGAATGTTATAAGTTACTTATATATGTATAGTACTTATATATGTATAGTACTTTGAAAAATATCAGAAAAAGAATATCAATAGACATGAATAGTATGAAGTGATGTCTCCTTCATACTATTCATGTCTATTGGTATTCTCTTTCTGATATTTTTCAAAGTACTATACATATATAAGTACTATATATATATAAGTACTAAACATATATATGTATAGTACTTATATAAGTACTAAACATATATAAGTAATATACCAAAAAGGTATATGTATATAATAAAGACATGGTAATAATGCATTGGTTTTATTTCCACTAAGGTACATTTAAGTGAAGAAGGTGAAAAAATAAACTATCTCGATAAATCGGCCAGAGAAATAAGGACTGGGAACCCCAAGGGAGGGTTGCCAGTCCGTATTTTCGTGGCCGATTTATCGAGATAGGTTCTGCGCCCTACCCCAAGATGCTTCCAAGACCGTGCCCTTCAAATCACTGTGTAGATGTCATGTCTTGTATTGCTCTGCCCAGCTAATGCCAGGCAGAGCTATACAAGAACACATGGCATACAACAGTGATCAAAAGGGCTACTTAACATGCATTGCTAAACACGGTGTGCACCACGCAACGTTGTGTTTGCTAAGGCATGTTAAACCGGAAGCAATGGACCATTAATCAACATGACATACAGTATACGAAAGACATGAGCCAATTAACCCCTTCAGTATGAAGACATTTTATTCCTGCTGATGCCACACGATTTTATTCAGCTTGGAGTGCGATCCCATACTGGAGGAGACAGCCTCCCTTCAGTATGAGACTCCCTTCCTAAGCTGAGTAAAATCGTCTGGCAGCAGCAAGAATAAAATCATCTGGGACACAGCAACAATACACTGAGAAAAGACGTTACAGTACTGAAGAGGTTCAAAAATACCAACATGGACTGGTTGTGATGCAGGTTAAATATCAACAAAATCACATTCCACTGAACAATATTTACTCTTCACTAACTTGGCCCAATTTTTCAGTCTTTTCCAGCCGTGTCACATAAAAGTAACTCGAGGCACAGAAAGGCAATGCTATTACTCATAATCCTTTTCACACTGTGCCTACTATCCTGTTTTAAGAAAGTTACAACTCATAATTCAGGCTGGAAAGATTTAAAATTTTAGGCCAAGCTAAAGTTCAGAGTATAATCTCAAGCAAACAAATAAAACTGTAAAAATATAATGGCCATATTACTATAACAATGTGAAAGTGTGGACATGCTATATCTACCTATAGCCAGACACCTTGATCCTGTGAGGGTACATATCTCCTCCCTGTCCACTGCCATCTACCTGCCCTTCCCCCAGATTACACCCCCTGCCTCTCCCTCCACCTCACTCACATACACCCTCCTGATGAAGTTTCCTACTCTCCATTCCCCCAACTTACACCCCCCTCTCATATATCTCTCCACTCCATCCCTCCATCTCATCCTCAGTCTCCACCTCACTCACATACACTCTCAGAATTAATCTTCCTACACCCTCCTCTCTCATGCACCTCTCCACTCCATCCCTCCATCTCATCCTCAGTCTCCCCCTGCCACGTTCCCCACCTCCACCTCACTCACACAAACCCCTACTTAGTCTCTCTCTCCATCCCCCCCACTTACACCTCCCTCTCATACCTCTATTCCATCCCTCCACCTCACTCTCATACTCCACCCCCAACTTACACCCTCCTCTCCTATATACCTCCACTCATCCCTCCATCTCATCCTCAGTCTCCCCCTCCCTCTTACCCCACATCCACCTTACTCACATACACTCCTAGTTAGTTTCCCTCTCCATCCCATTTCAATTTACAACATCCTCTACTCAATCCCTCAGTTTCCCTCCCCCCCCTCTCCACTTCACACATTAGGGCCGATTCACACTACACGGTTCGTCTCCGTACGGCTTTCGTACGTTAATTATTTTATCGAAATCAATGGGGCTGTTCACACTATATTTTCCGTTTATTGTTCATCTTTCGTGTGGCTTTCACTCATACGGATCGCCTACGTTTGGAAGAAATCTCTAACGAACGAAACGTATACGTATGGAAACGCTCCGTACCTCCACTGATCAGTGTGAACATCAATACGTATCAGTCACGGTGTGTTTACAGACAACAGAGGACAACTTTAGCCTGTCAATGCTTTTGGCCGTGAACAGTACTAAAAGCAGTCATGAGTGACGAGAAGTTATTAGAACTGGTCAGAGGCTACGAGGAACTATATGACATGGGCAACAGAAAATACAACGATAACCATGTGAAAGAAAAAATATGCAAATTAATAGGAGATGGATTGGAAAAATTGGGTCTGATATTTAAATATTTCACTATTTTATTATAACAGTGTGACAAATAGCATTTTATCCGTCATCCTATTCATTACCATTCATAGGGTATCACTTAACACCCTATCCATTACCATTCACAGGTTCTCCCAACATCCTGTTCATAACCATTGGTAGGTTCACTCTCAACCCTCTTTACGCCCATGGAAGAAAACCAGTGGGACTTGAAGAATCTTTTAAATTTCTTTTACAACGAATGCACCTTGTGGAGCATTTCCTCCCTGTCTAGTTATGTCTACTAAAGAGCTTGCATTGTTCGTGACATTCATGGCTGTAACATCAGTGGCATTGTCACCTCAGTAGTTGTGCAAAAATGAAAGTTGCAGCAAGCTGCTTTACACTAATTTCTGAGGCTTCTTGTCGGAGCCACAGCTGCACGCAGACTGACGAGATCATGGACACAGTGTGTGAACAGTGACATTGCAAATGAACCGTAACCCTACGAAGACGAACAGTATAGTGTGAATTGGCCCTTAGTCTCTCACTCCAGCCCTCCATCACATCCTTGGTCTCCCCACCTACCTCACTCACATACACTCCTAGTTAATTCTCTCCCACTCCACTCCATCCCTCAGTCTCCCAATTCTAATTTATGGAGCATAGACAACCAAATGACATGATTTCATACGAAACTCGTGGAATGTTGCCATAACCTACCTACCAATAACAGATCTTTGAAAAAAAAAATAATAAAGTGATATGGCCATCTTATTTTTAAAAGTAATGAAGTAATATTTCTCGCCTTTTAAGACTTCGTTCCCTTAAAAAAACCTTGGAATAGCACTTATAAAAAATTACAAGGTTACTTATGAATTGGCTGCTACAGTTTATATAACCCTTGTTAATTTCTTGGTCATAAACAAACACACATCTTAACCAAGACTGGCTGCAGTTTAAATCTATTGCTCATGGTCTGGTGCAAGTAGGCAACTAATAAAGTACTGTATGTAGAAAATCAGTAATGCTGTTCCTGGCCTACCAAGCCATTCATACCCAGGCAACAGGTCTTTTAGTCCAACATGACAGATGAACACTACAGCAGGTAATTTTTAGGCAATGTTGTTCCCACAACAATTCAAATAATTATTTTATGCAAGGAAGAATGAACCAAATGCTAGAAAATCTGAACGACTGCTCCCTCCAACAAAAAACTAAGTTAAGGGCCAAATTCAAGATCGTTCATCTTGAGATGCCTGGACACAGCATTAAAAAGACTGGAGGGTCATAGGCAGTAGGAAGAGTGAAAAGCAGTTCCAGAGTTGACCTATTGCGTACATGAAGGTTAACTCTTGCATTTGATAGCTGGACAGAAAAGGGATGAGAGTTTGCTGCTAGACAGGTGCTACGCACCCGCCAGGGTGGTGGAGGGATGCAAGCAGACGTTTCGGAGGGGCAGTGACCATTGACACAGCAGTACAAATGAGATAAACATGCAACAGTTGTAGTCAGATGGAATAAAAATTGGCAACCTGCATCACTATGTGCCACTGATGCAATATGTCCAGATGTTTCAAATAATTTTTGGCCTGCACCAGGAGCATGCATTTATTTATTTTTTTGCTGCAGTTCTTTGGCTGTGTGTTTAGTATTTGGATTAAAACTTGCGGCAATATTTCACTCATTGGCAAAGCAACTGACGTTAGATTTAAAAAGCACAATTAATTTTACTACCTCTCAAATATAGGAAATTATAAGACTGCCTTGTCAAAATCCAGCTGTTTTTCCTCAGTCTTAAAAGGCGATAAACTCTACTCCACTACACAAAATATTGAAACATTTATATTAAAGAAGCATTTACATTAAAGATACATTTATTGAAATAAAGAAAATATGGTCAGCACATGTAAATATATAAGTAATGGATGTGGGATCATGAAGGGCCGCAATATATTATAATCTACACGAATGAAGTTCTGCTGAAAAATCATATGGTCTGACTGACTGGCCAAGAGATGCTCCCACATCCACAAATACTGTACAGTGCATATACAGATGTCCTCGTTTAGCCACAGGTATGGCCGAAACTAACAGTATGCCCACCATACAACTGGTAATGGCAAATTCTGCACCCTGACTAAGCTTTACAGAAACACTTATCAACATAAAAAAAAAAAAAAAAAAAAAGGGGGGGGGGAGAGGTTACACTGATTTAAAAAAAAAAAATAATAATAATAATAATTATAATAACGGGGGGGATTGGGGTTGCATTGTTTGAAAAAATAAATAAATAGATAGAGGGGTTGCACCCATTTAAAAAAAAAAATGGAGAGGGGCAGGAGAGGGGTTGCATTGTTTGATGGTCCTTAACTATGAGGTATGACAGTCTCCTTGGTTACTTCGTTTATTTTCCTATCGCTTACAAAGGCTTCAACATGCCTGCATAAGTTAGCCTTGGTCACCTAATGGCATCTCTCCATACTACTTGATCTCTGGCAGTCTCCCTGTCCAGTCCCGTATCCCTGAGGTCTCACTCTGACTTCATCCCAGGCCTTTTTTTTAGTCGTCTCTCACAACCCGACCCTAAACAAACACAGCTCTCACCCTCCATCCTCTCCACGTGTCCATACCATCTCAACCTACCCCTCCTCATCACTACATCAATACATTCAAGTCCCATTCTTCTTCTCAACTCTTCAACTGCAGTCCTAACACCCTTCCCAAGGCCTGTCATTCAAGGATGCACTACAAACAAATCTAATCATTGTCATTACTGTATGTTTAAGCCTATGAACATCTTCATCCTTCACTGCCCAGGTCTCACGTGCCGCATACAAAGATCCCTTAGCACTGAGGGAGAGCCCTCTCAATGTCGGGAGGCAACAGCTCCCTGAACTTCCTCCAGCCACTCCTTATCCTAGCCACACAGCTAACACCAGCTCCACCTCCAGCACATAGCATGTCCTCAAAAAAAAAAAATCCTACACACTCAACAGCAAGACTAATCCTTTTATGCCTGAAATCTCCATATGCTCCCCCCCACACACTGCACACACCATGTCAGCATTTTTCACAGTCTACCTCTAACACCACATACACAGCCCCTCACCAACACTGAACAAGTTGCAATTCCTTCCCACACCCTAGTGGTAATCCACACATGGCCACACTCCCTCAGCTTTGACAGTACCACCACCAGCTCTAGATACCATCACCCTTGGTTACTAGTTGTATCGACCCTCCAATCACACTACACACTGCCATCAACTGAGACAAAAGGGAACAGGGATCTGTCAGGTTTGATAACATGCTATAACAAATTTAACAGACAATGGAGAAAGTTGCCTTCATGAGGTGGCAGTCTCCTTGGTTATGGCTACTAGTCATATCAATGTGCTACAGCAATACACTTTACAGGTACAGGAGGCTTGCTTTCATGTGTCTCCTTGGTTACTAGTCCTGCAGGTGGTAGGTGACTGTGATCATCCACTCACTTGACATACAGTGCAACCTCTTAAATTCGAAGTTCTTGTGTCCTTTTGATACTTTTGAAAAATTTGAACTTTTAATAACGCATTTCTGTGGCTGTCTTAATTCTCATGGTTTAGACATGCTTTTGACGCAAGCTTTGTTGTCTGGGCTAACTAGCTGGCTTCAGGCATCCTATTTTCCGTTGTTAACACTACCATTTATCTCATCTCTTAACTCAAGGATCAGTACAATATTCGCTACAGACCATGAAGTGTTTCTTTCACATTTCCTTTCCTCATCTTGTGTATGTCCCCTCCTTCTAAAACACTTTGCAGTTCTATTCATATTTAACATCAATCAGTAAGTTGCAAGGGACAGTAATTATGCATTCATTTATTTACGTAAAAACTACAGTACTGAACATGAATATTTACATCTTTCAGCAACCACCAGCCACTCCTTGATGTAGCACTGCCCACTATCTCCATTATTTTTGTTTCTGTCCTCCTCTCTCCCTATTTCTCACATCTTTCCTGTCAATTTTTATTACTCCTTCCTTTTCAGGTGGCTTTACATTGAGTAAATGCCTAATGGTTTCCTGTAAGCCAGAAAACCATTTACAATGCTGGGTGGTAACCATATAACCAACCCATACGTGATGCTACACTTCACATATTGTGCACTGATTACACAGTTTATTTTATGACATTTTAAGATACGTACAATTACTGCCAGTCTGCATTACTATAATCTTGCAGAAATATTGCAATCTCAGTGATGAAATACATAAGTACATTGTTTGTGTGTGTGTGAAAAAAAAAATGGAAGATGGTGGTGGTTTATATCTACTCAAAAATATATTGCACAGTGGTTTAACTGTGATGCAAATGATCTATTACAATTACACTAAGACTGCTGCCTACCAGCAATCATGCTTCAGTCAAAATTGATTAAAATCAGTTGACGTCTGACAAGTTGTGTTGCATGGTGTTGTGTGATAAAGGAATGCATAATTCCACTCCAAAACTTAAAAACCTTATCACACTGCTTTGTAATGTCATACACTGTCAGGTTTAACACCACCGCTATCTTTGATAACACCTGCAATGAGTTATTTACTCTAGTTTCAGTTCGTACAGCACTGAACTGTCAAATTTGTCATACATGGTAGTTTCCATCACCAATCATTTCACAACACACACACTAAGTACTTGTGGCTGCATTCTTATACTGCATCATTTTTGTTCCCAGCACTGCACTAATTGGTAAAGCCAGGACGCCTGTTTGAAGCCACAATTATGGTCAAATTTGGATATGATAAAACTGACTCAAATAAGAAAGAGCTTACCCAACAGGAGGAAAGGAAATTATTATTATTATGGGTGACCACACACTTTATGGTGAGGTCATCAGTACCAGATGGGTGTAGCTAGGAATTTTTTTTTTTTAATAGTCTCTGGTTATTTCTGAGCAAAGTTTGGGAAATAAAAATGACATTTTTCATAAATTATATCAATTGAACTTTAGAGGTTTGCAAATTTTTGAGGTTGCACTGTAGTACTACCTATTCTTCCTTCAAATTCATCATCCTGTTTGTCCTCACCCCCTACTTCTCCCTTTCCTTCCTGTCACTTTTTCTCTTCTTTCCACTTCATGTGGTTTTACACCAGGCGACAGGCCTAATGGTTTCCTGCAGCCCAGGAAACCATTTACAATGTTGGGTGGTAACCATATTACCAAATAATGGGGTGATGTGGGGCCTGCTATGGTGCTCACGTTAACTGGATTATGCAAATGCAGCATCCATCCAGGAACCAAACCTCCACACTATTCAACGCACCTTGCCGTTGCAGGGCTCTGTCTGCCACAGGGGAACACTGGTTCACTAAATGATGTGGCAAGGCTGTTGCTTGCCAGTGGTTGATGGGTCTGCTTGGCCAGGCAGACTGGGGTTGATAAACAACGTACTTCAGTTCACAATGCCATCAAACAAAACATGCCCCAATTCCCTCCCTTATCCTCCAAGGATGGTGGAGTACACGAGTCTCCTTGGTTACTAGTCTAATACCTCCCTATCATCCCATAAAGGAAAATGGCGGACTACAGGATACGGGCCAATGCAGCCAGCAGACCAACATGTTCCTGTTCAGATAAGCCTGGCCACAAAATACATCACTTCAGCACTACCATATAAACCAGCCAGGGAACACAATGACAATTACTTGGATTTAACGTACAGGAAAACAGCACTTCTTCATGACTAGCATAAACGAGGACTTTCTGTACACACAACTACAGTTCTTTCACTTAAACTTGGCCAAGACATATCCTTTGACAGCTGACATACCTTAGTTCAGTAGCAAAGACACAATCACTGGCTCTACAACCTTTCCACAGCACTGCATGACTAATATCACTAATTTTGATCTAATACAGTATAGCTAAACACGATTCAAAGATGGTAATTTTAGGTCGTTGAAACCTTTCCACAGCACTTCTTCGTGACTAGCAAGGTATTTTAAGGCCAAGTTAAAGCAAAATGATTGAGATGCAGTTTTAACACATTACCAATCTTCTTCACACATACAGCATATTCCTCTACCCAGCTGGCTTCATCTTGCCATCTTGATATCTTCATAAATCTTGTTGGACGCCATCTGTTTCCTGCAAATACAACAACACATTAGCTGTGCTTTTATCTACACCCACACCCACTGACCTAACCTACAACACCCACTAACTTACTCTACACACACACACACACACACACACACACACACACACACACACACACACACACACACCTAACCTTCAAACACCAGCTATCGTATCGTTTATATAGACTCTGGAAATATTGCTCTCGTATCGTTTATATAGACTCTGGAAATATTGCTCTCGTATCGTTTATATAGACTCTGGAAATACTGCTCTCGTATCGTTTATATAGACCCTGGAAATACTGCTCTCGTATCGTTTATATAGACCCTGGAAATACTGCTCTCGTATCGTTTATATAGACCCTGGAAATACTGCTATCATATCGTTTATAAAGGCTCCAACATGCTTGAATGCATCGGTTTTCATAACTTAATAGAAGCTCTCCACACTGCTCAATCTCTGGCAGCCTCCCTATTCAGTCCTAGCCCTAAGGTCACACCCTATGGCCTCTTCCTAGGTCTTTTCCAGTCTGCCTCTCACCCCTACCCTCAACCTTGCCATTTATCACCTTCCACACACAACTGTTACTCTCCATTAAAAATAAAATCAAGGCATTTGAGAGAACAAGTACCAATGGAACTTAGAAATCTGCATATAAAACAAGGCTTTAATATCATACCACTGACTTCCCTAGATAAATAGCTAAGGAAGCTTCCTTTTGAATGCAGGGGTCTCCAACTGACTTGAGTTTAACCCCTAAAATAAATCATTACAGACGAGATGTCAGGGAGCTTCCTGTTGTGTGTTAATTCACTCCTGCCGCAGCCAATGGTTTTATCCAGCTCTGGGGATATTTTATTTACTGATGGGGTAATAATGGCTATCTGTCTTCTGTTACAAGTCTCCAAAGACTTAAAACTAAATGGAAAAGTTAAGAAAAACCTAAGGCACAAGGGGTGGCAGTGATCATTTCCTGGAATATGGTTGTTAGCACTGCCAATTTAACTGCAGCACACTTACTGCAAATAATTCCACTTAGCAAAATTGAGTTTTTAATGTTCTGCATGATTCTTGCAACTTTAGCTTCCTCAGCTATTTCAGCACAAGTTGCAGTGCATTTTGACTAACACCTACTGAGGCAAGTTCTGCAACCAACTGGCAATTAGCAAAAGCAGCACCACAGCAAGATTTATAGAAAACTATACGTTATGTATAAAACACTCCACTGACCCATCAATGGTTATTTCAACAGACTGGCACCTAAGTGATTAAGTATAACATTTTTAAATGTACTCATCTTGTAGTATTCAGCCCAGTTGCTCCCCTTCATCACTGGTGGTGGTGGTGGATGTCTACCACCAGACACCCACCACAGCAGGGGTGGCCTTCTCTGCCATCAAGCTGCCCTCGTCGTACTGCCCTAAAGTACAAACATGCTTTACAACTCCACCCTTGAACTACAATGCCAGTGCTACCTCAACCATCAACACTAGTTAAAACTTAGGCTGAAGGACATACTGAAGGCTGTATCAAACCAGCCATTTCAAGGAGTCTATCAGTTAATATTCTTGCCATACACATATGTACCTATCTCTCAGGAGGAGGATGGTGGACTGCAGAAGGGGAATTTTAGCATGAAGTCTCCTAGATTCATATCCAGATAAGCATGAACCCACAACTGAGTTAAAGACTCTAGTAAGTAAGTTTCTCAGTGAAATATGTTAACACCCAAATATGCCTAGTAACCAATGCATTTATTCTTATACATTATAATGCTACTTCCCTATTCAAGTTAGGCAAATGCAAACAGCAAACTAGCTAGGAACAATCTTCATTTTCCTTCATCCTGATCTTTTTCACCTTATGCTGGAGTGAGGAAGGGCGCAGAAAGGAAGGACAGGGAAAGAAATAATAGAGGAAGCACCATAAAACAAATAACTCAATGTCAAATGGCCACCCCTTATGGGATTGTGGCGTCTGGCAATAGATAGATAGATAGACTTACATTTATACCTCAACATCTTGACCCGCCTAATGGAGCGGGAAATAGGAACTTATTTCCTTCATTCATTCATTTATAAAAACTCCAAGATGCTTCCATATATCAGCCTTGATCACCTAATGGCAGTTCTCCATGCTGCTTGATCTCTAGCAGCTTCTCTGTCCAGCCCTTTATCCCTGAGGGCACCGACTTCATACCAGGTCTTTCAGTCGGCCTCTCAACTTTACCCTCCATGTTCACACCTCTCACCCTCCGCACCCAAATGTCATCCCCCATCCTCTCCACATGCCCAAACCATCTCACTCTACCCCTCCTAATCACAACACCACTACACTCCAGTCTCATCCTTCCTCCCAAACCATCTCAATCTACCCCCTTCACATCACAACACCAATACACTCCAGCCCTATCCTGCCTCCCAAAACCATCTTAATCTACCCCTTAACTCTACCCTCAACACTCACACCTCTCCCCCGCTGCATCCAGATGTCATCCTCCATTCTCTCCACATGCCCAATGCAATGGACAGTAAATTCTATGACTGCACCTCTGTAGATATATACTTTACCAATGCCTTCACCCACACTGGATAAAACTTAGGTCATAACGTACCAACTGTTCCCTAATCTTTCTTGCATAGTCTACTGTATAGTCTGTTAACTGCTCTAACACCTGTATCTAAATGACTTGTTAATTATGCTAAAGAAGGGCTATGGCAGAGGTCGGCAACCTGTGGCTCAGAAGCCGCATGCGGCTCTTAGGACACTTTTGTGGCTCCAGGAGCTTCATAAATAACCATTTATTCTTTCAGACCAAAGCCATCATATTACACATGCAAGGCAACATTAGATTTTTCATTCAACTTTGATAAGATCTATACTATAAGCAGATCAAACAATATCACCGTAATGTTTTGTTTAGATTTAGAATACTGCAGATTTCGGTTTATGAGAATTTTCTGTATTGCGGCTCCAAGAGTACTACATTTTTATGAAACTTTGAAAAGATCTACAATATACTATAAGTAGATCAAACAGTATCACCGTACTGTTTTGTTTAGAATACTGCAGATTTCAGTTTGAGAATTTTTTGTATTGCGGCTCCAAGAGTACTACATTTTTTGAAACTTTAAACTAAATGGCTCTTGTAGCTTTAAGGGTTGCTGACCTCTGGGCTATGAGAAAGGTGTACAGGCAAGATAATGTCAATCTGGCATTAAGCTGTATCCCTCCACAAAAGGACAAAAAGCTATACCAATTTAAGAGTAAAATCTGTGTTTCCATCTCACTTAGATTTCTTAACCAAGGAAAAAATAATCTTGCCACTTAGCTATACTGTAGTCTGTCCTTCACCTGGTGGAACTGGCCCATTCTCACAAATTTAGTACTTAATTAATTACAGTTTCATTAATTTTATAGTTATGGAGGTATGAATGAGTCTCCTTGGTTACTACATGTTTTCACTGGACATAACTACCACTCCCACATCAATACAGTGCGCTTGCTGGAAATTCAGTTATATATCTATCTAATCTATCTATTGCCAGACATCTTAATCCTGTAAGGTGTGGCCACAAATTTCCTCAACACTGTCCTGTCCTCTGCCATTTCACTGCCACCCCTCCAACTCACACACCCCCTCATCTCCATCCCTCCAACTCACACCCTCCCTCCACCATATCTACCCACACTCCTCCCTCGTACACACATTCTCACTCCCATATCTTCTTGTATCTACTCTCCATCCCTCCAACTTTCACCCCCCCCCCCATCTCTCCACTCCATCCCTCCATCTCATTCTTGGCTACAATGTAAGAACGAGTGTCCTTGCTCAATTCAACCCTCCATAGTTACCTGCCTACACTAACAGACAAACAGGAGTGACAGGAGAGGCAGACAAGAGAGAGAGAGAAAAGAGAGAGACATAAGAGACAGACAGACAAGAGGGACAGACATGAGAGAGTGACATGAGAGAGAGAAGAAGACAAGAGAGACAAAGATAAGAGGGACAAAGACAAGAGACAGGAAAAACAGACGGGGGACACAAGAGACAGTACTATACCCATCACAACAGATTTCAACCTCTCCAAGCAGTCGTGGCCCCTCTGCTACTCTGAGTTCTCCAGGCAGTCTCCCTTCACTCCTCTTGAACCGCCATCACGCTGCCATCTCTCTGGAACGCTGCTTTCTTGTACTTCACTTACACCCACACAAACCCAAGGCCGCCACAGGAACACCACTGCAATGATTGTAGGAATATAATACAAATTATTTACATTTAGAGTAGACAGTTATACAGTATATAGCACAACTTCTACCTTCTATTTGGCCTATATTTTGCCTTACGCAGTCCATCTCACACAGTTCAGTGGCAGAACAAGGTAATGCTATAGACTACCCTTTCCACAGCACTTCTCCATGACTACCAACATTCTACTCATCTACAGTTACAATTCAAAATTCATGATGCTATGATATTTTAAACCAAAAAAGAAGGGCATAGCATCATATTCTAATAATATTTTGTTACAGCCAGGTATTCAAAGTGAAAGTTGTTTTTATACCTATAGCCACTTCTGAATCAGTCACTCCTGCAAAAAAATACGAAGATGTGTATGCATCTGACGAGCTGTAGTTATTTGTTAGGAATGAGTCTCCTTGGTTACTATTCCAATTTACAATTACTAAAATCTGACTGGTCACTCCCACACAAAATACGAAGATGTGGTTGCATCTGACGAGCTGTGGTTTTGAGTCAGGGATGAGTCTCCTTGGTTACTATTCCAATTTACAACTAAAATTTGATGCTAGTCCTGAACAAGTGCTATGAGTCTCCTTGGTTACTAGCTTGCTTTTACACTACCTTGGCCTAAAATTGCCATCTCTCCATTCTGAATGCTGAATTGTAATCAGATAAACACTAGAACATGATGCTAGTCACAAAGAAGTGCTATGGGATGACTGTACAGCCATACCATTGCTTTTTTCCTGCCAAAGCGCTATGTGAAATAATTTACAAAGGAATGAACACCTGGGCAAAGCTATTGTGACAGTCTCCTTGGTTATTAGTCAAAACTGCCCTCCCAATCTGACTACACCTGGCCATCAATTAACTGAAAAGGGGCTAGGGATCTTTACAAAGCCTTGGTCATGAGTCAAGAATGAGTCTCCTTGGTTGCTAGCCAGAATTAACCCCCCCCCAATCTGACTGCTTTGCCATAAACTGAAAATTACGAAGAGCCTCCTTGGTCATGAGTAAGGAATGAGTCTCCTTGGTTACTAGTCAAAATTACCATCAATCTGACTACTACTAGCCATCAGGAGACTGATGGCAAGAAAAGGGGGTGAGGGATCTTTACATAGTTCCTGTATGAAATACTAGCCTTAGTTAGGGAATGAGTCTCCCTGGTTACTGGTCAAAATTATCATTCCTATCTGCCTACACTTAGCCAAAAAGTAACTGAAATTAGGCTAAGGATCAATACGTAGGGCCTTGGTTGTGTCTCCTTGGTTAGTAGTCAAAATTAGCCTCCCAGTCTGACTACACTTGTCCATAAAGTAACTGAAATCAGGCTAGGGATCATTACATAGGGCTTTGGTCATGAGTCTCCTTGGTTACTAGTCAATATTATCTTTCCAATCTAGCTACACCTGGCCAACCACTGACTGAAAAGGACTTAGAGATCTCTGAATAGTTGCTGCATGGAACTGGAGCCTTGGTTAGGGAATGAGTCTCCTTGGTTACTAGGCAAAATACGCATCAAAAGCATCAATCTGACTACACCTGGCATTAACTGAAAAGGAGTTAGGGATTTTTGAAAAGATGTCGCATGAAATTTGAGTCTTAGGGAATGAGTCTCCTTGGTTACTAGTCAAAATTACCTTTCCAATCTGACTACACTTGGCCAAGAAGAAACTGAATAAAGGGTCAGAGATCTATAAAGAGCCTTGGTCATGAGTCTCCTTGGTTACTTGTCAAAATTACTTTTCCAATCTCTACATTTGGCCATAAATTAACTGAAAAAAGGCTTAAGGATCTTTACATAAGTCTGTTCTTGCATGGAATTTTAGCCTTTGTTAAGGAATGAGTCTCCTTGGTTACTAACCCAAATTACCATCTCAATCTGACTACACAGCCATAAAGTAACTGGAAGGGAGTTAGGAATCTTTACATAGTCTTTGCATGGAATTTTATGAACCTTAGTTATGGAATGATTTAATCTGACTACACCTGGCCAAAAAGTAACTGAAATGGGGCTAGGGATCTTTACGAACAGTCTTGGTCATGAAGCTCCTTGGTTACTAGTCAAAATTACCTTTCCAATCTCTACACTTGGCCATAAAGTAACTGAAAAGGGGTTAAGGATCTTTACGAACAGCCTTGGTCATAAGTCTCCTTGGTTACTAGTCAAAATTACCCTTCCAATCTGACTACACCTGGCCATTAACAGAAAAGGGGTTAGAGATTTTACAGAGCCCTGGTCATGAGTATGGAATGTCTCCTTGGTTACTAGTCAAAATTACCCTCCCAATCAGGCTACACTTGGCCATAAACTGTGTAGGCTGGGAATCTGTCACTAAAAACTCAAATTATTTTTAGAAATTAGCTGGGAAAGATATACCTAGCCCCTCCACAAAAGCCAGGTGGAAGTGGTATGCTTAAAATAACAATAATAATAATAATAAGAGAAAACTGAGGGGGGTACAAGGAACAGCGTGGTGGACTGAAGAGGTGAGACAGGCTGTGGCACAAAAGAAGAAAGCATACAATGAATGGACGAGAAATAGGGGCGTGGAAGAAGTTGAGAGGCGGAAGAGAGAGTTATATGTAGAAAGAAAGAGAGAGGTGAAAAGATTAGTAAGAGTAAGAGGAGAGTGGATGAGGAATTTGGAAGGAATTTGAGTGTAAAGTGGAGGGAATGTAAGAAAATGTTCTGGAAAGAGGTGAAGAGAGGAAGACAGGGTGGAAGTGAAGCTAGCAGGGGAGTGAAAGATGAAAATGGTAGATTACTAGTGGAGAAGGGAGAAAAAGTGAGCAGATAGAGAGAATACTTTAAGGAACTGTTGAACATAGAGGATGGAAGTAATCAGAGTAAGTGGCTGGGGAATGGCTGGGAGAAGGAGGGTGAGAAGACAGGAACAAATCAGTAGGATAGATGTTGTGGAAGCAATGAAGAAAGTTAAATTGGGGAAAGCCTCAGGAATTGATGGAGTGTGTGGTGAAATGCTGAAGCATGGGGGAGACATAGTGGTAGAACGGATGTGGAAGATGTGCAGATTGGCCTAGGAGGAAGGTAGACTCTCGGAGGATTGGAAGTCAGGTATAATTATTCCCTTGTACAAAGGAAAAGGGAAAAGAAGTGTGTAGTAATCATAGGGGCATTTGTCTTTTTAGTATAATAGGAAAAGTGTATGGTAGGATACTTATTGACAGAGTTAGAGAAAGAACAGAGAAATTAGTTGGAGAAGAACAGGGAGGCTTTAGGAAGGGAAGAGGTTGTGTAGATCAGATATTCATTCTTAGATCTTTAGTGGAAAAGTTTCTAGAGAAGGGAAAGAAGTTGTATGCAGCTTTCATGGATTTGGAGAAAGCTTATGACAGGGTGGATAGACAAGGATTGTGACCAGTATTAAGAATATATGGAGTAGATGGGAAGTTGTTGAATGCTGTGAAGAGTATGTATGATTGTGCTAAGGCTGCAGTGCGTGTGGATGGTGAACTAAGTGAATTTTTCTCTTTGAAGGTTGGGTTGAAACAGGGATGTGTCATGTCTCCATGGTTGTTCAATCTGTACATGGATGAGGTAATAAAAGAGATACAAGGTAGGGTAGTGGATGTTGGAGTGGCCCTGGTGAGAGAGGATAGTGTTTGGAAACTCCCTGTACTGTTGTTTGCAGATGATACTGTGTTGTTGAGTGAAGACGAAGGGGAGCTGCAAGGCTTGGTGAATGAGTTTGGGAGTGTGTGTAAGAAACGGAATCTAAAGGTGAATGTAGGGAAGAGTAAAGTGATGGTCTTTGAGAGAGGTGAAGTCAGTGAATGTACAGCGAGGTTGGATGGTGAGGAATTGGAAAATGTGAGTACGTTTAAGTACTTGGGTAGTGTGATGAGTAAGGATGGAGGTTTGGAGGGTGAAGTGCTTGAAAGTGTACAGCAGGGAAGAAAGGTTGCTGGTTCTTTGAAAGCAGTGATAAGAAACAGGGAAGTGAGCATGGAAGTGAAAAAGTTACTACATGACAGTATTGTGATACCAACTCTAACGTATGCAAGTGAAGCTTGGACGTTGTTGGAAGGACACAAGTCAAGAGTGAGAGCAGTGGAAATGAGTTATTTAAGAGGAGCCTTTGGAGTCACATGGAGAGAGAGGCTGACGAATGAGGATATAAAGGAACGTTGTGGTGTGGATGTGATAGCAAGCGTTTTGAGGAACACACTGAGGTCGTTTGGCCATGTGGAGAGGATGGAGGGTGAGAGACTGACGAAGAGTGTACTGTATGTGAGTGAGGTGGAGGGGAGAAGAGGGAAGGGGAGGCCGAGGATGAGATGGAGGGATGGGGTGGAGAGGTATATGAGAGAGGAGGGTGTGAGTTGGGATCAGGGCAGTGAAATGGTGGGGGACAGGGCGACGTGGAGGTGATTTGTTTGTGGCCACCCCAAACGGGATTGAGGCATCTGGCGATAGACATAAAACAGAAGGTTCTGGCATATTCACCTAGTAAGTATCCAATTAAATGTCCTCCATAGAAGGTTGTGGTTGTGGTAGTTATGGTAGGGGTAGTTGTGGTTGCAGTAGTTGTGGTTGTGGTAGCAGTCTCTCTACAGCTACATGGCCAATTACTGAACCCTCCAGATCTTTTTTTCCCTTCTTCATTATCAGGCTGCCTTCTCTCCAACTCACACTCCTGAAAAAGAATATTCTTTATAAGCCATTACGAGAAAATCACAAAAAATATCAAAATATCCATACACAAACAAAACCACAATCCAACACACACAGATACCCCAAACTCCACATACAAATCTACACCCAAAATCTACACACATACACACCCAAAAAACTACACATACACACCCCAAGCTCCACATACACCCCACCCCAGAGTTCACACCCATCTCTGTCATGATACTTTCTTACTCTTTCAATCACGAGTATGCTTTAGAAACACTCAGGCCTGTTTACAATACAAATTAAAATCAATATCACCACAGAAGCAATTAATGGAGAGAGAAAGGTAATTACTGGAGAGAAAAAATACTTACTGGAAAGAGAAAGGAAAAATATCTTACCAAAATTGCAGACCCTTCCCCTGTAATTGCTGGAGCCTGACTGACCAAAAGCCGGCACATTCCACCTACCCCCGCATTCCTTCCTTCCCTCCACCCCCACTAGTTCTCCCCCCCCCCCTCTTTCCTCCAACTCTCTCTCTGCTAAGATATTTTCATACATCAGGGAGGGGGAGGCCAAAGATGAGATGAAGGGATGGAGTGGAGAGGTATATGAGAGAGGGGGGTGTGAATTTGGAGCAGGGCAGGGAAATGGCGGGGGACAAGGTGACGTGGAGACGATTTGTTTGTGGCCATCCCGTATGGGATTATGGAGTATGGCAATAGATAGATAGATATATTATCCAGGTTATATAATCTGCTTTGTGGAAAAAATATCTATAGGCTGGTTTGCCTGCTTACACAAGGCCCTCCATTCACAAAAATATACATATGGAAAAACAACTAACTCAAAAGACAAATGGCCACCCCTTATGGGATTATGGCGTCTCGTTATACTGTTGTTAGATATGCTATAGATAGATTTAGAGAGAGAGAGGTTTTCCTGCTGACGAGGTAGTGGATATGAAAAACTACCCATGTGCGACTCCTCCTCTCTATGCGAAGTGCTCAATATGAAATAAGAAGAAACTATCTTCATAGACCTGCAGCAAAACTACTGCAGCCAATTTAAAAAGTTTCTTTGAAACTCGTAGAATGTGAAACTGTTTTATTAAAAGGCCTTCTTATGGACAAAACTGAAAATTGCTAAATAATCAGCTGATGCAACAGCTAACATGTCAATTCAACTCAAAATTTCAAGCCAAGGAACTCTGCATTTCATAAGTCACTAAAATGACTCTTTATAATCCAAACAGAAAGTCACATAACAGTCAGTTGATGTGTCAGCCAACGGAACAGCTGACATGATATAATCGATTCAAAATTTCAACCTGAACAACTTTGTATTTCATAAGAATTTTGCTCTGAGCTCTCCAAAAGCAGATATTCCAGAAGGAAAAATATGAAAAAGATCCCCAGATATACAGACCTGTCAGCTTCACCACAGGTAAATATACCCATACATAAGAGCTGCCCACTTACAGACCTGTTGGCTTCACCCACAGATAAGAGCTGCCAACATACAAACCTGTTGGCTTCACCCATACATAGGAGCTGCCCACTTATAAGATGTGCCCTGTTTAAAAATTATCCATATGTAGTACAGGCAAACTCCGGTTTAATGATGCAATTGTTTAAGTAAAAACCCATCACTAGGTGGCATATTGTAACTCAGGGTAGATTTAACATGTAAAGTACAGTATGGGGATGCATTTTGGTGCCTTGGGTTTCCACCCAACCAAGTCCTAAACCCACTCAAATGAGTCCAAAAACAAGTTTCTAGCTAACCTTAACCCTAAATAGCTTTAAAACAAGCTAACTAAGCCTAAAAACATGGGGTGTGAGTTGGGAGCAGGGCAGTGAAATGGCAGGGGACAGGGCGACGTGGAGGCGATTTGTTTGTGGCCACCCCGAATGGGATTGAGGCGAGTGGTAATAGATAGATAGGTAGATAGACCTCACCTAAACCCAAAAATAAAATCTGAAATTCATTGAATATTTTCTTTTTTTTTCGTTTTTAAAGGCTCCAACATGCTTGCATGTGTCGGCCTTGGTCACCTAATGGCGGCTCTCCACGCTGCACGATCCATTGCAGCCTCCCTGTTCAGTCCCTTAACCCTAAGGTCACACTCGTCCCATGTCTTTCTCGGTCTACCCCTCATAACCCCACCTCCAATATTAACAGTTCTCACCTTCCTCACCCAATAAGCATCCCCCATCCTCTCCGCATGTCCAAACCACCTCAATCTACCTCTCCTCATCACAACACCAATACACTCCAGTCTCATCCTACCTCTCAGCTCTTCCATCGTAAACCCAGCCCCTCCAGGCCTTGGACGCAGGGACGCACTGCACATCCACCTAATCATTGTCATTTCTGCACGTCTGAGCCGGCGAATATCTTCCTCCTTCACAACCCAGGTCTCACTACCATACAGCATTACACTCCTAACACATGCTGCATACAAAGACCCCTTAGCACGTAGGGAGAGCCCTCTCAATGTCAGGAGAGGCAAGAGCTCCCTGAACTTCTTCCAACCACTTCTCACTCTAGCCACAGAGCTAGCTCCCGCCCCACCTCCAGCACACAACATGTCTCCCAAATAACAAAACTCTTCCACACAAGAGATTCACCAGCAAGTTCAATCCTTTCACGTCTGACAATCTCCACCTGCTCACAACAATTCAAATTATCATCTTTATATTTACCTGTCATAGCAGTCAACACTGGAGTGCGCATCTTCCCTTCGGAGGAATCGACGAGCCTGGCTGTAGGACCTCCCCGGATAAGGAATCATCAGGGCCTGGACGAAGAGTCATCAGAGACCAAACGAAGAATCATTGGAGCCCAAACAATCATCGGAGCCCAAACAATCATCGGAGCCGGAATGAAGAATCCACCTGGGCCTGCCAACAGCTCTAGACTCTCCCCATCCCCCCTGCCCCAGGAAGTGGATGGTCACTGTGAGCTGCAGTGTCGGTTCAGAGGCACATCCCATACCATAGCCTACACCATAGGACCATACCTTAAAATGAAAACCGCCTTATTTTCCATATATATACCATTAAAATTCTCAAATATCACCAAAAAATATACTGTATGTAGAATGTACGTGAACTGTGCCGCGAGTGTTCGTTCAGGTGCGTACAGTAGGTGAGCGATACTTTAGCGGCAGGTGTGCTGGGAAAGGTAACGATGCCAAGGACCAAGGGACGTCAGTGGACAGGTACCGTACCTTGCAACGCCGGGCAACCACGGACGTCAGTGAACAGGTGCTGTACCTTGCTAAAACAATTGCTGAAATTAATGATTCTTATCTAATATGTTTGTGATATGTGCCACGAGTGTTCGTGGAAAATATTGGATCATGTGTTGGGGGAACGTTTGGGGAAGGAGGAAAATATAAATTAGATATATATATATATATATATATATATATATATATGTGTGTGTGTGTGTGTGTAATTCACCGGGTCGGTCAGGATCACTTGATGGTCGTGATGATCAGCTTTTACCCTCCCGGAAAGGAGCTGAGACCTCATATAGTCCGATCTAAGGGCAAGGCTGTGACCTTCACACACGCACACACCCGTCCCCTTGCTCAAGGGGGACAGTAACCACCCATTTCGTCAGTGAAACTTTTCGCAACCTGAGCGAGGCGCGAACTCCCGTCCACCAGTTGGCAAGCGGGAACGTTACCACTGCACCAGCGAGCGTTCGTGTGTGTGTGTGTGTGTGTGTGTGTGTGTGTGTGTGTGTGTGAGGGAGTATATTATGTGTGTGGTGAAACTTACGGGTAGGAGGGCCGAAAAATAAAATTATATATATATATATATAAATATATATATATATATATATATATATATATATATATATATATATATATGGCACACACCCACGGACGCCAGTGGACAGTTGAGACCGTGAAAAGATAATGAAAAGTTATCCTTTATGTGAACTGTTTGTAATGCTACTCTCAATGGAAGGTGTTGCGTGACAGTGAATAATATCACTTCTTTTTCAGCTGAGAACCTAAAAAGCTCATACTTGACTTTCTGTGTCAGTGCTTGCCAAAATGGAGAAGAAAGGTTTGTCTTCTGACCAGTGGCAAAAGGTTCTCTTCGAGGAGGAGACCAAGATCTAGGTAGATGACGAGCTGAGCGATGTTTCAAGTGAGGAGGACTGGGACGAAGTCCAAGAGCATTCCCCTCGGGTGGCTTTGCCCACACTTATATCACGACGGGAGCAGACACACCCACCAGGACTATCGGCCCAGCCATAGTCTTCACTTGGACAACAGGCATCGCCTTGGCTTGTACCTTTCGCTCCTACAGCCATTGCGGTCTCTCCACCTCAAGCCTCCAGTTCCCCCTTGGCCGAGCCTATGTCACCAGTAGCAGGGCCTAGTTATGCGACATTGGCACCTGGACGCGGCGCAGTGTCTGTGGCGCAACTGGTGCAGGAGGCGACTGTGTCGTTGTCCCCTGCCCGGTCGACAAGGGCGCTGTCTCCGACAGCATTAATCCCCCCCGACGTTTTCCAGCAGCAGGAGAGTCTCGTTGTTCTCATCGTCGGAACCCTCACCACATGCTGTGTTTGGAAAAACTCCTGCACAAGATCTAGGAGCTTTTGATCCTAACAGCTTTCATGACTTTTTACATCTAGAGCATTCCAATTCTCAGTTTTTATACCTATCAACCTGACAAAATCTTCCACAGGAGTACCCACTGTTTAATAATATCCAGGTCAATCCTGCATTATCCTTGAACATGCTTGGGGTTTCATTCACTCGGGACTTATCTTGGAAAGATCATATTACTGTACATCTCTTGTAAAATCTGCTTCCAAGAGATTAGGTATGCAAAGCCGACTCTGTACCTTCTCTAACCCTGCACAGTTGTTGACTTTATACACGAGTTTTATTCGCCCCTGTGTAGAGTACAACTCTCAAGTGTGGGGAGCCTCCCCACATACAGCTCTTCTCAATAGGGTGGAGTCAAGGGCTTTATGTCTCATTAAGTCTCCTCCTCTTTCTGGCTCCCTTCAACCTCTGTCTCTGCCGCCCTGTTGCATCTTTATCTCTTTTCTACCGCTACTTCAATGGTCACTGTTCCCTCCACCTTTACGACGGGTGCATAGCACACGTCTAGCAACAAACTCTCATCCCTTTTCTGTCCAACACTCTAATGCATGAGTTAGCCATTATTCCCAGTCCCTCATTTACACAGCAAGTCAACTCTGAACTGTCTCCCTCTGTCTGTATTCCCTACTTGCAGGGAAAGGCCCCAGGAATTGATGGAGTGTGTGGTGAAATGCTTAGGTGTGGGGGTGAGACTGTTGTGGAGTGGATATGGAAGTTGTGTAGATTGGCTTGGGAAGAGGGAAGGGTTCCAGAGGACTGGAAATCAGGTATAATTGTTCCTCTGTACAAAGGAAAAGGTGACAGAAGTATGTGGTAACCATAGGGGTATTTGCCTTCTAGTGTGACTGGTAAAATATATGGTAGAATACTCATTGATAGGGTTAGGCAAATGACAGAGGAGCTAGTTGGAGAAGAACAAGGGGGATGTAGGAAGGGAAAAGGGTGTGTAGATCAGATATTTGTTCTAAGATGTTTAGTGGAGAAGTATTTAAAGAAGGGAAAGAAAGTGTATGCTGCCTTCATGGACTTGGAGAAAGCTTATGACAGAATAGATAGGCAAGGTATGTGGAAGGTATTAAGAATATATGGAGTGGAGGGGAAATTGCTGAGTGCTGTGAAGAGTATGTACGAGGGAGCTAGGGCTACGGTGCGAGTGGATGGTGAGCTGAGCGAGTTCTTTGATCTCAATGTGGGACTGAAACAGGGGTGTGTGATGTCTCCATGGCTGTTTAATATATATATGGATGGGGTTGTAAAGGAGGTGCAAGGTAGGGGAGTGGATGTGGGGCTGGCCCTAATGAATGAGGGTGAGATTTGGAAGCTCCCGGTGTTGCTGTTTGCTGATGATACAGTATTGTTGAGTGAAGATGAATGGGAGTTGCAAGGTTTGGTGAATGAATTTGGGACAGTGTGTAGGAGCAGAAAGCTGAAAGTTAATGTAAACAAAAGTAAAGTTATGGTGTTTGAGAGGAATGAAGTCACAGAGTGTGCAGTGAGGTTGGATGGTGAAGATATGGAGAATGTGAGTGCATTCAAGTACTTGGGTAGTGTGATGAGTAAGGATGGAACTTTGGGGGATGAAGTACATGAAAGGGTACAGCAGGGAAGGAAGGTTGTTGGTACACTGAAAGCAGTGATGAGAAATAGGGAGGTGAGTATGGAAGTTAAGAAGTCACTGCATGATGATATTGTGATCCCTACCCTGACGTATGGAAGCGAGGCGTGGACCTTGCAAGAGGGGAACAAGTCAAGAGTGAGAGCAGTGGAAATGAGTTACTTGAGAGGAGCATGTGGAGTGACAGGTTGACGAATGAAGAAGTGAAGGAACGTTGTGGAGTAGATGTGGATGTGGTTGAGAAGATTAGGAGAAATACACTGAGGTGGTCTGGACATGTGGAGAGAATGGAGAATGAAAGACTGACTAAGAGGGTGTATGTAGGTGAGGTGGAGGGAGGGAGAGGGAGGGGTAGACCGAGGATGAGGTGGAGGGAGGGAGAGGGAGGGGTAGACCGAGGATGAGGTGGAGGGATGGAGTTGAGAGGTATATGAGGGAGGGGGGGTGAGTTGGGGGGAGGGTAGTCAAATGGTGGGTGACAGAGTGACTTGGAGGCATTTTGTCTGCGGCCACCCTTTGCGGGATTAGGGCGTCGGGCTATAGATAGATAGAAAGGAACATTACTGGCGCCAACACTGAGCCTTGAGGGACTCCACTTGTTACTTCCCTCCATCCAGACATCCTATCCTTTATTACTGTCCTCATTTGTCTGTCTCTCAAAAAGTCTCTCATCCATTCCAGGAGTTTCTCCTTCAGTCCTCCTATATATTCTAGTTTCCACATTAGTCTCTTATGAGGTACCTTATCAAAGGCCTTCTCTAAGTCTAAGGAAACACAATTCACCCAACCATCTCTCTCCTCTACCACGTCAATCGCGCTTGAGTAAAAGCTCAACAAGTTGGAAACACATGACCTTCCACTTTTGAATCCAAACTGACATTCAGCCAAAATATTCATCTCTTCTAGATATTTTATCCATCTGTCTTTCAGGATTCTCTCACACAATTTTGTGACCATGCTGGTTAGTGACACTGGTCTATAATTCAGGGGTTCTTCCCTGTTTCCTCCCTTATAAATTGGTACCACATTTGCCCTCTTCCATTCTTGTGGCACTTTCCCCTCTTCCAGAGAACACATGATTAAACTGTGAATTTTATCCACCAGTTGTTCTCTGCATTCCTTCAGTATCCAATTGTGCATGTGTGTGTGTGTGTGTGTGTGTGTGTGTGTGTTTCTCAAAATTTATGGTACCACAGAAAGTAGCCGCATAACATTCAGGCACTGAAGACTATGATGATTGTGTGTGTGTGTGGTGGGAGGGGGAGGGGGAAGTATACAGTAGGTAGCTCAGTAGCTTTGTGTTTATAAATGAAGTCTGCAGTGTAATGAACATTGCATTCGGTTGCAGAAGAGCTTTATCATAGGTCACAAATCCAATACTTTAAATAATTTTAGACTTAATGATTCACGATAAAAATAAGTCCAAAATTTGAAGTTCATAATTTCATGAAAGGGACATTCAAGTTCTAGTATGACCCTGGAGATGAGGTTTTCTGAAGTCGGGAGAAACCTGTCAAAAGAAATTTTAAAATGAGGAAGAGATCTTACAGGAAAGGCTGTGATTTCCAAAATGTAGTGGTATTAAAGGATGGAAGGACAGGTTGTGAGTCTCAGAATACACAGGTACAGTGCTATAGAAAGGAGAGCAACATTATGCAAACAGAATACAGAGGTATTGTACAGTAATAATGAGAAGAGAGAACTTATGCAAATTCTACAACTGATAAGAAAATTTATGTTAATGCACAATGATAACTGGGCAGAGTTGTTGTTTAGGACAAAACATGGAATGTACATCAACTATAACATTATTGTAATTTCAAAAATAATGATCATAAAGCAGTGCATAAATGGAACCACAAATTACTTACCCTTTGCTATGACTTCCTGAAGCTGAAACAAAGTCCTCGGCATGACTGATGGCAGTAGGACAGTACAACAGTTTCAATATAATATTGTTTGTAAATGTTTTCCAACACTTATATTACTTGGTTTCAATGGAAAGGTTGTAAAATTAACAACAGTGAGGTAACTTGTCCATAACCTGGTAATATATTTTCAAACAGAAAATGCAATTGTAGTTAAACTAATGAAAATCACATACTAGAACAAAACATCTCAAACTCTTATTAATGAAACTCTTCAGATAGCTCTTGCATCTCCAGTTTCTAAGTTAATTCATTAAGCTCTGACTCTGAATGAGTTTTGAGAAATGGCAGCTAATTATAAATGTAAAAATCTTTTCAACTAAAGTATTTTTTCTTACAACTAATTATAAGCAATCCTAGTGCCAACAGAAACCTTTAGAATGAATGATAAACTAAATCATTTGTACCATCAATGTACAAGTTTACCTGACAAATATCTGAGCTTTTAGACACCCAAAGCTGCTATAATGTCCTAACTTGTGTACTTGAGCATCATCAGCTAATGGGATGGTAAACTTTGCTATCTTTCTAGTTTAACCAGTGGAATGCAAGTCACAGTTCCAGCTGTGTTTATAAGGCAGTGCAAGTCACAGCTCAGGCTATGCCAATCAAACCCACACTTCAAAAATTGCCCAGTAAAGGAGGCTCCTGGAGCAGGTCATTGCACACTCCACAGATTAAGAAGACCAGTCACAACAGTGAATGTAATTACATCCTAACTCATTCTATAATATCTTGAACTGTTCCTCACACTCACATAGAAGTAAATAACAATAAATAAAATGCCCATCATGTATACCTTCATAAGTTTAAAAATATTAACATAACCTGTAAATCTGGGTAAAACTAAACAAATTCAATTGTAACTTATTAAGATATCCTCTGTTATTCAACCACATTCTTCTACCTACTTCCTGAAACCAAAAATTAAAAAGCTAACTTTTTAGAGAGGCTGGGTCAGACTACTGTATGTTTAATGGTTTGGATATGACATATTATTCAGTGTACACAATAAAATATGTGTCCTATATGCAAACTTGTGTAGCGTGTACTAGTCTTAATAAGCGTTTTCCTTGTATCTGTATGTTCAGAGTTCAGATCAACTTAGTTATGCAATCAATATCATTCAAATCGACACAGCAGATATATTTTTTTCTTCAATTAATAGAATAGTTACTCACTGTTAGTTCAATGTGTGTGTGTGTGTGGGAGGGGGGGTTGCCATTCATTCGCTTTTTTTTTTCTTTAACCCTCTTGCGAATGATGACGCAAATTGCAACATACCAGAGTTGAGCTGAAGAGTAACCAATGATGCACTTTGTGTAATTATCAGTTTTGGGCTGAAGTAATACAGATTAGGCAATTTTTGACAAAATATTCACCAAAAATTAGGTTTTAGCATGAGGTGCATCAAACCTTAGTCAGTCATTGGGAAAGATGTCTGTTTCAAGGCCAACACTCTCAATCAGCTGCGCACGATTTTTAGCAATTTACTCAAAAACTATTGGTGGTATCGAAATTCCAAAAACAATACTTGAAAGCTTGTGAAATTCTGCGTCTAGACATATACAGTACTCTGCTCTTGCACAGTGCAGAGAAAATTTTGCACTAGAAGGTTCAGAAGCTATTTTTACTCTGGAACTAGTTTATTCTCACTGTTCCAGTTTATTCTCATTGCATTTTGGAACTTTTACTCATCAGCTTTGTATGTTTTTATTTGCCTATCTTATAGTGTAAACATCAGCAAAGATGATGGTATACAATTTATACCAATATAACCAATTTCTGGCACAAATAAAATCCATGGGAATGTTTTCCTTTGTGTGCAGTCAGAGGCTGCCTTCACTCCACTCCCTCTGACCATGTCACAGAAACTTACAGAAGACTTACCACGAGAGTTAAGCCAAACACAATTATTGCCAACACAGTATTGTGCCCATATGAATCATTTGTCACTGTCTGTCTAGTGTTCCTGCATAGTGTGTTTGGGAAGGAGAATATTATTAATTTGTTTGCAAGTGCTGCTGGAGGATTAGTCTACTAAAAATAGATACAATGTCAATAAGTCTGGATGACATCTTAACAACTCATCATGAGAGTTAATGATGACAGTTAAGCTGTGGGCTTTAAATAATGGTATGTGCAGTAAAACATCTGAGTGAGTTGGAAATGCACCAGCACTATGGCACCATGTCAAGTAAGCATAACAAGAAGGATGAGGCATGAGAAAAGTACTTGAACCAGTAAATGCAGATGTTGGTGGCAAATCTACACTTATAAAGAGGGGACAATACAGTACTAATAAACAGGCCATCTGATAGTGGTAATGATATACATTACTGTCAAGTCAAAAGCAGTCTATGTATGACAAGAATGCTAGGCCACTTAAAAGAAAAACATGAACAAATTACTTGACAAGCAGGCAGAATATTTTGAGGTGAATAAAGCACACTGAAATGGATATATTATTTGGAATGAATGGAAATATGAACAATAATCTGGAATAAACTATCAAATTTGATGGGTAGAACGATTAAATCAGAATGTGTAAGAAGACTGAAGTAGAAGAGTATAAACACAACTGACAGATGACATAACATGGAATGAATGATGGCAACAGAGAGAAAAAAGCTGATTCAAGGCCTTTTATATTTGGCCATCTCAGATGACTTGAGTCGTGACATCAGCAGGCATTCATTAAAAAAAATAAATAAATAAATAAACTCGAATATGGCATTGTATAGACAATTTACGGTTTTGCATTACTGTATTTAAAAATTTTCAGGCAACAAATACCAACTAGCTTAACCCTTGCACTCCACGCAACATCCTCTGATGCAAACATCTTTCCCCAATATTCCCCCATTTTCTTCAACTCAGCTATGTACTGCAGCTCTCCTGCAATACCATTCAGTATTGGTCAGGCCACTAAACAATAAGGATGTCCTGCACTTCCTCTGTTATGTTTCAGGAGACCCTCTGGTCTCCAACATTGCTAGTTTTTGCTACAAAATATTCCAGACTTACTACCAAGAAGACTGTGCACATCTGCACATATAAGACTAGTTTTTCTTTCTTTCATTTTTTTTTTCTTTCATTCTTTTACAGTATTCCTAGTAAAGACTGAAAACTAGGTTTATGATTAGGAAATTTCATTAATTCATTTGGGATGCATGAGTTAATGCATCATGTACCTCAATAATTTGTGGTTATTACACACAATACTGTACAGTTACAGTTCTGCTTCACACATTGTAAAAAATGTATACAGTATAAAGTCACAAATAACAATTGCTGTCTTGTGTAAGTGGAGGAAATAATATTGGAAAAATACTATTTTTGTACATGAGTAAAGACTACAGTCACTAGTTTCAATGAGTGGCTCCATGACTAGGATGCTGAAGAATAAGTTTACCTTCCAACTTATAAAAAAATAAAATAAAAAATAATAATAACAACAACAACAACCCACTGTGGGTTAAACAAATGAAACATGGTATCTTCACACAATGGATGGTGGCATCCACCTTTAGTTTATATTTAAAAAAAAAAAAAAAAAAAAAAAAAAAAAAAGCAAGGCACTGTGTGACATCTTCCAGTTATGACTGCAATCTATGTAATATAATCAAATGGAAAAAAAAAAGAAAAAAAGCAAAATACTCAAAATTCACGGTTTCAAGATACAGTTTATCAGAAAAAAAAAAAAATCACACTCCCATACACACTTACAATAAATAAATCTATATAAATTCTCTACACTATAAAATGAACTAGTTGAAGTGGAATTTGAAGCCACCACCAGGGAAGCCTCCTTGATGAAAGTGGAAGTGCTGGAAGGGATTGAAACCATGACCTCCTGGGCCACCCTGTTGTTGCTCTGGGTCTAGGGGATCTTCTCCATTATCAAACTTTGCCCGCATCTCTGGAAAAGCAATGATAATGAATCAACATTACCATCTGGATTAGATGGCTTGAATTACCATGAGGTACTTAGCAAAAACCAGTGCTGTAATAATGATTTTTCTTAAAAATACTGTAAGCAGCAATCATTTACAGTCTTTTACAGTAAAGTGACCCCTTAGTTATCACGCACTAGTTTATTGTTGTTTCTGTTATCAATGCAAGATAAAGATCTGCACTCTTGACATTATCGTGCATTTCTTAAACTAAAATGATCTACACCATAAATGATCTGGACTACAGCCTCCTAGCCTCAAGCTCCCCTATATTCTGTGCAATCAGTGACCTTGGGAGAATTTAGACTGGAATAACTTCCACAAACCTTCATCGGTGAGCACTTCTTTCGCTGCAGCAATATCAATAAACATTTTCTCTGCTTTCTTCTTCTCCTCTCCATCATAATGATCTGGATGCCATTTTTGTGCCAAAGCTCTGCAAATAAGAGAAATTTTACATAAAGCTGACAATCTGGAGGGTGTATGGGAAAGGCATACTAGAAAGTGTGTGTGTGTGTGTGTGTGTGTGTGTGTGTGTGTGTGTGTGTGTGTGTGTGTGTGTGTGTGTGTGTGTGTGTGTTTCACCGGGTCGGTCAGGATCATGTGATGGTTGTGATCATCAGCATTTAACCCTCCCTGAAGAAAGCTGAGAGCTCATACTGTATAGTCCCATCTAAAGGCAATGCCTTGACCTTCACACACGCACACACCCGTCCTCTTGCTCTAGGAGGACAGTAACCACCCGCTTCATCTGTGAAACTTTTCGCATCCTGAGCAAAGCGCGAACCCCCATCTTAGCAGAGGCTAGGTGAGTGTGAGTGTGTGTGTGTGTGTGTGTGTGTGTGTGTGTGTGTGTGTGTGTGTGTGTGTGTGTGTGTGTGTGTGTGTATATATTTACCTATTTGTAGTATACAGGAATTGAGCGATGCTCGTGTTGTCCTGTCTCCATATCCACATTTATCTAGTTTACTTTTACACACATGAATGTTTTTCTCATGCACCACCTTTTTGTCTAAGTCGTTCCAAATACTTATGTATTTACCCAATACTGTATACCTAATTGAGATATACACGAAATAAGCTATGCTCGTGGGTTCCCATCGCTGTTTCTCAGTAAGTCAAATTTAGCTTTAAACTCGTTTAAGTTTTTAGACTGGATGATCTCTTTGTCCAGGCTATTCCATAAATCTATACTTCTGTAAGGAAAGCTATATTTCTTGATATCCTTCAAGCAGCTTGACTTTTTCAGTTTCATTCCGTGTCCTCTTGTTGCTCTCTTATCTCATAAAAACAGATCTTTTCGGTCAATTTTATCTACTCCCATCATGGTCCTGAACACTGCAATCATGTCTCCCCTCTTTCTCCTTTCCTCTAAGGAAGGCAAATCCAGCTTTTCCAGCCTCTCTCTGTATGACAGATCTGCCAGACTGGGGACCATTTTGGTTGCTGTTCTTTGTATTCTCTCAATCTTGTTTATATCTTTCTTTTTGTGTGGGGACCACACTACCGCTGCATATTCTAACCTGGGGCGGATCATGGCCAATATCAATTTTTTCATCATCTCCTAATCCATATAATGAAATGCTACTCTTATGTTAGGAGTTTATAAGTCTCTCTAACTAACTAATATGCTTTTCAGGTGACAAACTATCTTGGACCAGCACTCCTAAGTCTTTCTCTTCTCTCATTTTAGTGATTAATTCATTGCCCAACAAATAATTCATTGATGGCCTCCTGGTACTTTTACACATATCCAATATTTTACATTTCTTTATATTAAATTTCATTTCTCACTTCCGGCTCCAATCATGTATCCTATCCAGATCCTCGTGCGGCATTTTACAATCCTCCTCAACCCCTACCTTCCTCAAGATCTTTACATCATCAGCAAACAGACTTGCATAACTGTTCACTCTATCTAACATATCATTTACGTAAATCAGGAACATTACTGGCGCCAACACCGAGCCTTGGGGGACTCCACTTGTTACTTCCCTCCATCCAGACATCCTATCCTTTATTACTGTCCTCATTTGTCTGTCTCTCAAAAAGTCTCTCATCCATTCCAGAAGTTTCCCCTTCAGTCCTCCTATATATTCTAGTTTCCATATTAGTCTCTTATGAGGTACCTTATCAAAGGCCTTCTCTAAGTCTAAGTACACACAATCCACCCAACCATCTCTCTCCTGTACCACGTCAATCGCTCTTGAGTAAAAGCTCAACAAGTTAGAAACACATGACCTTCCACTTCTGAATCCAAACTGATATTCGGCCAAAATATTCATCTCTTCTGGATATTTTATCCATCTGTCTTTCAGGATTCTCTCACACAATTTTGTGACCATGCTGGTTAGAGACACTGGTCTATAATTCAGGGGTTCTTCCATGTTTCCTCCCTTATAAATTGGTACCACATTTGCCCTCTTCCATTCTTGTGGCACTTTCCCCTCTTCCAGAGAACACATGATTAAACTGTGAATTTTATCTGCCAGTTGTTCTCTGCATTCCTTCAGTACCCAATTAGAAATTACATCAGGTCCTGGGGCTTTCCTTACATCTTGAGTTTCCAATAATTTGTACACTTCCTGTACCTCCACTTTTATATCTTTTATCACCGGTACATTTCTAGTCACTCCCTCCCCTTTCACAGATTGTATTTACCATCTCCCAAATGAACATCAATATCCTCTCTTAGTTTGGTCTCTACAAAGCACATGACATCAGGTTCATATTCTCTCAAGAAATCATTAATTTCAAGCCTGGCCGATATTAAATCATCAATATTAGTGTATATCACCTTTAAATTATTTTTCATGTTTTTTATACCCTCTTCTCTCCTTTTCTCCGTCAGTACCACTTCCTCAATTTCTGATCTTTCACAGCCATCCCCCTTAGTTTCCTTTGCTTCTATTTCCTTATATACCACTTCCTTACTTTCATATCCAATACTCTCCAAAAAAAAGTATTACATTCTTCCTCTGTCCTCTTATCATTTTTTTCCTTTACTTGATCTTTCAATGATTTTAAAACTTCTCTTTCTTCTTCATTTAAATCTTTTCTTATTATAATATTTTCCATTTCAGCCTCTTTGCTTAATTTCCAGGTCATTTTGAGTATAACATTTACTAAACTTTCTGATGTCAACTCGACTCTCATTGGTCTTGTTTCCCCTTTCCTATAAGGCACTATCCTCCTTACTTCCTCAATTTCTTTTACCCACTTGTCTCCTTCGGGGACAATTCTGCCTAATTTACCTCTCACCAGGTTCATGTCTCTCTTGAGTCTCACAAATCTAACCTTTTCTTCCTCCTCCCTGTTTCCAAATATTACCACACATCTGTTCCTTTCTACAGTTTCTCTCACCATTTTCTCTTTTTTCTTTAGTATTTTCACTACATTTTCTTCCATCTTTTTCTTGTTCATTTCCCTTTCTTCCTGGATGATTTCTCTTAATAACCTCCGGCATTGAACAACCCTTTACAGTACTGATGTCATTGACGTCAAGTTAGTGAGCTATGAAAAAACTGTGAACAATTATGGGGAGGGAATGAAGGTCACTGGTATGTTTGCACGACTCTACGCTATGATTCCAAGCAGTCAGGGGGTCGGTCAGGCTCAAATGTTTTCGCCCATTTGGTAAATGCACCGTAACTTTGTCATTTCTCCCGTGAATCATTGCAAATCATAGCATGGGTTTAGGAAACTAAAAATCACAATGATTAGGTGGATGTGCTGTGCATCCCTGCATGCAGGGCCTGGGGGGTCTGGGTTTACAATGGAAGAGTTGAGAGGTAGGATGGGACTGGAATGTATTGGTGTTGTGATGAGGAGAGGTAGATTAAGATGGTTTGGGCATGTGGAGACGATGGGGGATGATAATTGGGTGCAGGAAGTGAGAAGCGTTAATACTGGGGGTGGGGTTGCGGGGGGTAGACCGAGAAAGACATGGGATGAAGTCATTATATGTGACCTCAGGGTAAGGGACTGAACAGGATGGCTGCCATAGATTGAGCAGCATGGAGAACTGTCATTAGGAGACCAAGGCTGATCCATGAAAGCATGTTGGAGCCTTCAAAAATGAAAAGAGAGAGAGAGAGACAGACAGACAGATAGATAAAGATAGATAGACTGATAGATAGAGAGATAGACAGATACACACACTACATAATATGTTTTGCTTTGGTACAAAAAATATGCTTGCCTCCACATGCTCATAACCTGCAGCAAATGGCATGTCAGTGCTACCAGCCATCTGTATAACACAAAGCAAAGTGAACCATAACGTAAGCCTTTCAGCAAATGTTTTCACTAAATTTCTTGACATGACATTTGTCTTTCATTGTACTTCTCCAGTAGCTACTCATTAGCCTCTTACCTGTATGCTTTGGTGATCTCTCTTTTATTTGCATTTCTTCTCACCCCCAATATCTTGTAGTAGTCTCTTTTGCTTGCTTGTTTCTTTAGTTTCTGTGCTCTTTCTAAGCCTTCCTTGGCTCTCTGAAAGTTTTCATCAATATTTAGAGCTTTCTGGTAATCATTTACCGCTGTTGAGAGAAAAAAAAAACATTAATATCATGCACTTACAATGTTGCAGTATAAAATATTCCACAATTAAATATGACCTACACAAATATACTACAAACACATTTGTAAACTTATTAAATGAAGCGCAAATGCCTATCAACAATTATCAAACATCCAAACTTTAACTTCCCCATTACGACCACAGGGGACAGGGCTATGCAATTAAGTCCAAACATTAAAGGCATGTACCCAGTTACTGTCCAGCCTTGCAATTCAATTGATCACCTTGCAATAATTTGCTGAAACAGTCATTAACCCCTAAAGTACTATGACTGATGATCGTCACTTTGCAAGTTTGCCAAGTGGAGTCCTACAACTGACGATCGTAGAAGGTCTGTCAAAAACTGCCGAACAATGAGCCACCCCCTTTTATGACGTAAATGGTTCCTACCTGATCAGAACTAGGGGATAAGGTGGCTGGCTGACTGGATATACCCTACTATGTCCCATCCCACTCAAACTATTCACTAATACCACATCTACATCACATGGGGTGGGGGTGTTGTATGCTCACTCATCCCCCCCCCCCCGAAGCTCCCCACCTCCCTCCACCCCTCCTTTAAATCAAATGACACAGCAATTTCCCTGCTATGATTGCTATGTTTGTGTTTCTTCCTACCATACTACCCCCCACACCACCACCCCCGCATTAGGGGGGTGTCTCATCCTCCCTCACCCCCACCAGAACCCCCCTACTTCACGTATGGGGTGGTGGTGGGGGTGTCGCATGCTCACTCATCCCCCCCCCAAAGCTCCCCACCTCCCTCCATCCCTCCTTTAAATCAAACGATACTGCAATTTCCCTGCTATGATTGCTTTGTGTGCGGTTCCTCCTACCATACTACCCCCCACACCACTTCCCACACATTAGGAGGGTGTCTCATCCTCCCTCACCCCCACAAGAGATGATACTGTCTCTCATATATCATGTTCCATCACCTTATCACATGTGCATAGCCATCTGACACCATTCCTATTGTAATAATGTAATGAATGTGAGTGGTTACCACTCAATAAATAATACAATGTTCATGTAAATATGCAAGCTAGTGATGCCAGTCTGTCTCCTTTGAGTAATGTAACATACATAACTAGCTGCACACTTTTGGGCCTGTTCACTTCCATCACTGCATCTCACTCTCACTTTTAATAAATAACAAAATACAGTATTCTCAATGCCTGACCCTCCTTCAGTGGAAAATAAAGCCTTATGTAAATATGCATGCTGGCAGGACCAGTCTGTCTCATTTGTGTTACATACCATTTATAGCTACCTGCATATTGTCGACTCTACTGATTTCCATCCGTGCATCTCACTCTCACACTTAATAACAAAATATTTTTAATGCCTGTAGCTCCTTCTGTGGAAAATAATAAAATGTTTACACTAATAAACATGCTGGCGACACCAATCTGTCTCCTCTGTGTAGCATTCTTTCACCTCTACTCATTTCCATCTATGCATCTCACTCTCACTTTTCATGCATGAAAAAATATTCTTAGTGCCTGCAGTTCCTTCTGTGGGAAATAATAAAATATTTATGTAATTATGCACACTGGCAGGGCCAGCCTGCCTCCTCTGTTTCATTTGCTGCTAGTCATATGCTTTCGGTCCTACAGCATGCCCTCATTTTATGAAGAGGATGCATATGAAAAAAATTCAGCGCATAATGATTTATCATATAATCGTGGCATAAGTCAATCGAGTGTTATAGGGAATATATATGGAAGAATTATTATAAAGAAAGTAAGAGAGATATCAGAAGTCCTAGTGAGTGACGAACAGGGTGGCTTTAGGAGTGGCAGAGGATGTGTGGATCAAATATTTGCAGTAAGACAGAGAGTGAAGAAGGCATGTGAGGACTATAAGTGATTATGTCATTTACAGATCTGGAAGAAACATATGACAAAGTAGACAGGGAAGGATTGTGGATGGTTTTGTGCATGTACGGCATAGATAGTAAGCTGCTAGGTGCTGTCAAGTTTTTATGATGGTAGTGAGGCAGGGTAAATGGGCATCTGAGTGACTGGCTCACAATCAATGTGGGTGTGCGACATGGCTGTGTGACGTCCCCATGGCTGTTCAATATATGGATGGGGTGATGGAAAAAAAAAAAAAAAAGTGATGGCATTGGTAATAAATGGTGATGGATGGAATATCTTAAATTTGTTGCATGCTGATGATGCAGTGCTACCTGCAAATACCAGACAAGAGCTTGGTAGACTAGTGCAGAGTTTTGTAGACGTCTGTGTGTCGTACCTTGAAAGCAAACATAGAAAAGTGTAAAGTGATGGTTACTGAGAGACAAGGTGACTCCCAGTGTGATGTTACAGTGAATGGACAGAGACTGGAATTAGTGGGAGCATTCAAATACCTGGGTACAATGATAGAAAAGAGAGGAATATGTGCAAAAGAAGTGGAATGTAGAGTGGCACAAGGAAGGAAAGTAGCTGGTGCTATGAAGGCCTTGAAAAGGAACAGAGGCTTGCGTGCTGCAGCTGCATGAGGCTTACATGAAGGAGTGTTAGTGCCAACTTTAACATATGGATGTGAGACTATGGTGTGGTATGAAAATGAAAAGTCAAGAGTAAGAGCAGTGGAGAAGGGACTGCTGAGGAATATATGTGCAGTAAAGACAGTGGACAGGACACGGAATAATGCGATGCGTGAAAGATGCGGAGTGAGGAAGTCCGTGGACACCAGAATCGAAGAGTGTACTGAGATGATTTGGTCATGTGGAGAGAATGGATGACAACAGAGTTGTGAAAAAAGGTATATCTGACCGAATCTGAAGGACGGAGGAGACAAGGTAGGACAGAAAGAAGGTGGAGGGATATGGTGGATCAGTATGTGAGGAAGAGAGGTATGGAGGTTGGTAAGGCTAAGGGACTGACAAGAGACCAAGATAGCATGATGAATTTTGTGCAGAGAAGCACATACCCAGGGATTTGACACCTCTTTTTAAAGTGACAGCATTGTTTTGTTTTGTTTTTTGAGGATGAAGGAACCAAAGGCTATGAGCCCGCAAAATTGTTTTTTCCAAAAGAAAACAATATACGAGAGAGAGCCAAATTCAAGATCTGATCATTTCGAGATGCCTGGACACACTGCATTTGAAAGACTGGAGATCACAGGAAGCAGGAAATACAGACAGAGGGAGACAGTTCCACAGTTGACCTGTTGCATAAATGAAGGACTGGGAGTATCGGTTAACTCTTGCATTAGAGAGAGGGACAGAAAAGGGATGAGAGTTTGCTGCTAGACAGGTGCTACACGCCCATCGTAGAGGTGGAGGAATGCATGCAAACAGTTCAGAGGAGCAGTGACCATTGAAGTAGTGATAGAAAAGAGATAGAGATGCGACCATGCAGCAAAGAGACAGAGATTGAAGGGAGTCAGTAGATGAGGTAAGTTCATGAGACGAAAAGCCTTTGACTCCACCCTACTGAGAATAGCTGTATGTGGGAAGCCTACCCACACATGAGAGTTGTACTCCACACAGGGGCAGATAAAACCCCTATATAGAGTCAACAATTGTGCGGGGGTAAAGAAGGAAAAGAGTCGGATTGACTCTATCAGATAAGAACAGTGTATGTGAAGCTACAGAACGTGGTAAAAGTCCCCCTACCCCATCTGATGAAGCCAGGATTCCATGGGCTTGAATGATGAGTGAATGGAAGCGTGACCCACTGAACTGGGCAAACTTAGGCCATCTGGACGTTGCTGCTCCTCACCCTGCCCTCGGGTGGGAAAGGAGGTCCGGATGATGATGATGAGTTGATTATAACATGGGTTCAATAGCGATACATTTTTGGCCAAAAATTGCAACAGCAATTGCATATCAACCTGTCGGGCTTTGTACGGGATCACAATCATCATATAGCAAAAATTCTACTTAAAAAAAAAAAAAAAAAAAAAGGCCCTAACTTTTTTTTGTCATCGAATAAGCAATTCATTGCATACCGATTCATTGTATAATGAGGGTCAGCTGCAACACTCAAGCCTCTGTTTCTTATCAAGGCCTTCTTTGTCCAGCTACTTTCCTTCCTTGTGTCACTGTACTTTCCACTTCTTTTGCACATTTTCCTCTTTTTTCTATCACTGTGCCAATGTATTTGAATTCTCACCAATTCCAGTCCCTCTCCATTCATTGTAACACCACACTGGGAGTCAACTTCTCTCTCAATAACCATCACTTTACTCCTTTCTACATTTACTCTCAAGGCACAGTGCTCACAGACATCAGCAAAACTCTGCACTAGTCTACCAAGTTCTTGTCTGGTATTTGCAAGTAGTACAGCATCATCAGCATACAACAAATTTGTGATATTCCATCTATCAACATTCATTACCAACGCCATCCCTCTCTCCATTACCCGTGTTTTTACTTCTCTCACCACCTCATCCATATATTTATTGAACAACCATGGGAACATCACACAACTTTGATGCACACCCACACCGATCGTGAATCATTCACTTAGATGCTCATTAACCCTTACACATGCTTCACTACCATCATAAAAACTCTTGACGACACCTAGCAGCTTACCATCTACACTGTACATGTGCAAAACTTCCACAATCCTTCTCTGTTTACTTTGTCGTATGCTCTTTCCAGATCCATGAATGCCATAAACATCCTATAGTCCTTCTCACAAGCCTTCTCCACTATCTGTCTCACTGCAAATATTTGATCCACACATCCTCTGCCACTCCTAAAGCCACCCTGTTCATCTCTAGGACTTCTGATATCTCTTACTTTCTCTATAATAGTTCTTCCATATACCTTCCCTACCACATTCGATAAACTTATAACACAATAATTCTTGCACTCACTTTGCTCATCTTTATTTTGTACAGGGGTACAATCACAGTCTTTTTACACTCTGCTGGCACAGTTTCACTCATCCATCCCTTCTTATATATCTCCATCAAGTACTTCATTCCGCTCTCTCCACTACACTTAATTATCTCTGCATACACCTCATCAACCCCATTCTCAGGCACCAAATTCTGTTGCAGCATATCACCAAAACCAATCATACTATAATATATACAGTACATGGTATCTAAAAAAAAAATGTCAATAAGGAACAACTCACCCAGTATAAATGAGATTGCAGCACAAACCAAATACTGACAAAGCTACCTTTCTGGCAGAACACAGTGAAAAATGAATGACTGAAATTAAGACAATTACAGTATTCATATATGATGGATGGGATATGTTTCAGAAACATTTTACCGCCTATGGCTTTCTAATGGAGTCTGAAACCTGGTTATGGAGGTGATGGAATGCAAGTGTGGGACTGAACTTTAGGAGCCCTCCCTCCCTCTAAACCACTCTTACATTGCTCTTCCCTACCAGTTCCAGCCTAGAAAAATCAATGCAATTACCTGATCTCATTTTTCTTAAATGTATGAAGCTCCTAAAATTAAATATCACGAGTCTGGATCCCACTCACCTTCATCAAACATTTCATCAGCTATGTGTGCATCACCCATCTCACAATAGAGCCGAGGTTCTTCTTTTACACTGAGGGCTTTCTGGCAGTAACTTATTGCCTGGGTTGGATCTGTGTGGGCACTGCATTGGCAAAGCTTGTCATGGGCCAAGAACTGGACTTCTGGCTCCTGCTTCTCTTCCCTCAAGATCTGTAAAACAGGAAATAACTGTACTATGCAACAATGAAAAGCAAGGGAAAAAAAAAAAAATCTAGGCAAAGCTGAGGCAGGCAGGTATAGAACATGGGTCAAGTGGGTGGGCTTGTATCACAGAGCTCTAGCAGCAACTGACAAAAGAACACATGAATTGTAAACAAACTCAGCCATCTGGAAATCTGATACCTAAATGTACCCATTTTGTTTCTCCTGCACAACTGAGTGACATCTTGTTTTTGAATGACAAAGGGAGAAATTAAAAATTGTGTTATTGCAAGATGGTTATTACCCTTCCCCGTCCCAGACTGGTTCGGGAATGGGTATTGTTTTCACTTGGCTTGTCTGTTTGTTTGTGTCTGTCTGTCCATTAACAACTTCATGCAAAAACTACTGGTGCAATTTTGACTAAAATTACAGGGATGATGAGCTACAACCTGATCACCTGATTAAATCTGGGGTCAAACTGGGCCAAGGCCCAGGCTGTAACCCCCCCTGCCCCCAAAAAAAAAATCACCACAACACTCTTCAAATTCATCATATTGACAAGAAACCAGCACCAAAGGTGCATCTTTCATATCTGCATCCTATAACATGCCTCATTATAACAGGGGTGTCACCCCCTTGTTAGTGGTAGGGGGGTCAATGTCACGTGGGTCGGGACTACAATTTCAAATGGGCATAAAACTCATATTTCACCCGATTTACTCCAAAATCTGATACGTGACATCTCTGACTAGATGTCCTGTTGTTTATATGTCAGCACTAAAATGACTACCAGGGATGGGTTTGCCATGTCTCGACGCAGCTTCTTATTTCCATCTGTCTTACACTGCAGTTCTACTATACTGTATTTCTTTAGAAACTTAACCCGCCGCATCTTGGCAAATTTTTCGCCAATGATCCCCCCCAATCCCGGCAGATTTTCAAAAAGTTTTTGTTGGCTAAAACCTCCGTTTTTTATGAGAAACATTGAAAATTCAGAGAGAAAGCGCTCAGTTGAGTTTAGAAATACGGTACAGGTAAAAGTACCCTCACCTTGGTACTGTGTTCTCTCAGGCCAGAGAAGATATTTTCTATGGGAGGGGTAACTATTCCAAGCCACTTATAATAGTTAAATATTTATTTATTTGGTACGAATTTATACGTAGTACAAGAGTATATTGGTTTTCACACAATAATATAGGCGATATAAGTGTTGTTTCATTCACCAAACACATCAACATACTGCACCTTCCTTTACGACATTTCCACCTCATCCCTTCTGCTTGTTTCTTCCTTTGTCCTCCACATCGGGAATCACTTTTGCTTTGAATTTTGTCATTGGAGAGACCGTGGTGCGATATGTCTTTACCAGCCAGGTCACTGCTAACAGGTGAGTTGCTGAGAAAACGAAGTGTGGGGGAGGAGGGGGGTGGTCAGGTGGGGCCAGGCAGTAGCCCTGCCCGACGGTGGATAGAGGAAGGTCTCCCACATATGCCTACCGAAAATCACCTGTGAAACTTGAAAAATGTGCAAATCACGGACCTCGAAATTGCAAAACGGATGGATACATCATTGGGTGTCACCACGACAAAACATGGTGACGTGTCCATATGTCAACGGGACGCGGCGGGTTAAGGGGAAAAATTACTTTGAAATCCAGAAGATTCTAGATCCCACGACTGTCACACGTACACATATTCATCAGATATCAAGGTATGCCTGTACTACATATCCCCCTCCCCCCGAAGACATCCACCCATAAAAGGTACCGGTATCAATAATAGAGCTGACTGAGTTCACCTTGCCAGATTTAGAGCAGGACACCATCCAGCCCTTCTAAGCTACCAGCTTATATTTGACTTGGTGGTATAATAGATAACATGCCCCAGGTGTAGATTAGGCCGTTATGACAAAACACACACAATAAAGCACAGCACAGCACATGCCACACAAAAACACAGACAATTTCAACAGTGTAGGGAACCTGTGAGATGGCTCCATAGGGGCAGTTTCCCATTTGCAGTTGACTGGTCTCTAAGCAATAACAACAACCTGCTGAGAGCTGAATCAACGGTTAAATGAAATAAACATCTCACCTTTTTTGCAGAGCTGACACATTCATTATACTCCTTGTTATTAATAAACTCTTGTGCATCACTGTTCAGCTTGTTCACCTTCTTTACTTTCTTGTAAACTTGAAAGCAGTCCTTGTGATCAGGATCAAGCTTCAAACATTCACGGATTTCACTGAGGAAGCAGAAAACCATAAGCGTTAGTAACATGAATAGCAATATTAGAGTCAATTAGGAGATGGAAATGTCAGATACCTGTATACATTAATTCAGCTTAGCATAATCCTAATCTTATTTCCCCTTAAAAATGGTCACTGAGAAACAGGACCTAAGTCCTATTCCTGACTATGAGAGGGTGCGGCTGGATCCAGAAACAAGGATGGAGAAAGTACAATGTGTGACAAATTTCACTGCTGCCTACTGAAATGAGTGACAAAAATGTCCTAATATCATTCAAGACCCAAGACACTTGGCTCTGTCTCACAAGCCTAATTATCTGTAGTGTGTGTGTGTGCGTGTGTGTGTGTGTGTGTGTGTGTGTGTGTGTGTGTGTGTGTGTGTGTGTGTGTGTGTGTGTGTGTGTAATTCATCGGGTTGATCACATGGTGGTTGTGATCAACAGTTTTTACCCTTCCAGATGAGAGATGAGAGCTCATATAGTCCGACATAAGGGCAAAGCCTTGACCTTCACACACGCACACCCCCATCCCCTTGCTCAAGGAGGACAATGACCATCCGTTTTGTCAGTGAAACTTTTCGCATCCCAAGCATGGCGCAAACCCCCGTCTTAGTAGATACTAGGTGAGAGCATTACCACTGAGCCAGCGAGTGTGTGTGTGTGTGTGTGTGTGTGTGTGTGTGTGTGTGTGTGTGTGTGTGTGTGTGTGTGTGCGTTGTGTGTAGTGCTGTAACCGATATGATTCGTCAAACTGATATATCACCAATATTTGCATTTTTTGCAGTACCAAACCAATACCAACATTTACTGTTGATATCAAGATATTGGATTTTGATAGGAAAAACATCAAAATGGCTTTTATTGACTATTTCATTCACTGTTTGTGAAGTGGTGTGTGGAGTGAAGATAAGACGAAAGGGGGTGCAGGGAACAGAATGGTGGAATGAAGAGGTGAGAGAGGCTGTGGCACAAAAGAAGAAAGCATATAGTGAGTGGATGAGAAACAGAGGCATGGGAGAAGTTGAGAGACGGAAGAGAGAGTTGTATGTAGAAAGGAAGGGAGAGGTAAAAAGATTAGTGAGAGAGAGTAAGAAGAGTGGATGAGGAATTGGGAAGGATGAGAGACGGAAGAAAGAGTTTTATGTACAGAGGAAGAAAGAGGTGAAAAGATTAGTAAGAGAGAGTAAGAAGACAGTGGATGAGGAATTGGGAAGGAAGTTGAGTGTAAAGTGGAGGGAATGTAAGAAAATGTTCTGGAATGAGGTAAAGAAAACTAGACAGGGTGCCAAAGAAGTTACCTGGGGATTAAAAGATAAAAATGGTAGCTTACTAGTGGAGAAGGGAGAAAAAGTGAGCAGATGGAGAACACTTTAAGGAACTGTTGAACATACAGAATGAAAATAATGCAAGTATAAGTGGCTGGGGAATGGCTAGGAGAAAGGCGGATGTGGGAAGTGAGGAAGAAATCAGTACCGTAACATGGAAGTTGTGGAAGCAATGAAGAAAGTTAAAATGAGGAAAGCCCCAGGAACTGATGGAGTGTGTGGTGAAATGCTGAAGCATGGAAGAGACAATACTAGATAAAACGGATGTGGAAGACATGCAGATTGGCCTGGGAGGAAGGTAGAGTCCTGGATGATTGGAAGTCAGGTATAATTATTCCCCTGTACAAATGAAAAAGGGAAAAAGAAGTACACTCAACCCTCTGCTATCACAGGTTCAGATACAGCATATCTCGCTATCACGCCTACATAAAAAAACACCCAAATACCTATATCACGTACTAAATGCCTGCTATCGCGCACCAGAAATGTTCGAAAATTTCAAAAAGGCCAGGCTCTGGTGGTCCGCCCAGCCAATGTGATTCACACCGTGATCGGTCGTGTGACGTCAGCGCCAGCCGAGCGCTGATTGGCCGCCCGACCGAGTCTCCCGCCCGCCAAACCATTCAAGGGTTTGCCCTCAGACCGCAAGCAGTGATAGTTTAGAATGATGAGGGAAGCAACTGAGGACACACAGTTACCAGTAATCCAGCAACTGGTCAACAGCAGTGAGGATGAAAATGAGGATGATCAATTGCAAGGAGACACTGATGCTGAGCAGAGGGTTATAAACTATTGGAAGTGTTTCAGTGTCAAGCAGGCTGTTAATCTGATGGTTCAGTGTTGCGATAACGTAACCCAGGCAACAATTCGTCACGCTTGGCGGAATCTTTTGGAGGGTTTACCTGAGCACCATCGCGGATCTGCACCTGGTGAGCCTCAGTCGGTTCAGGCAGAGGTTGAGGCAGCTGCTGAGGAGGCACGGCAGATTCCTGGAGCTGGTTTTGGGGATACAACTGACGAAGATATTCGTGAAATGATACAACCAGCCCCAGTTTCTGCTGCTGATATCGTGGAAGAGGAAATGACAGGAGATGAGGACAGTGCAGGAGAGGAGGAGGAGGAGGAGGGTGGCGGTGATGTGCAGCATACCGAGGGACTGTGCATAAACGATATAAAAAAGGTCATTGACTTGGGTGGCCAGCTACGACACCTGCTTGAACAAGATTCCACCATTAACAGAGGCAAGGTGTTCCTTAATTACTCAGGCACTGGCAGGATAAGAAGAGCAATACCATGCTCACATCAACTCTCTACAGCAACGGCAAATAACCAACTTCCTACGCCGTCAGACACAGGCACAACCGGACCCACAACCAGGACCGTCAGCCAGCACTTGCCCTCCTGGACTTTGATGATGATGAGGAGGAGGAGGAATTTCATGGGTTTGCTGAGAATTTCCTTGATGAGATAGAACGTCGAAGAGGTGGTCAGTAGACTCCAACCGAGCCTTGTAACCCCTCTATCCCACCCAAGTCACTCAGCATCCCCCAAAAGGTGAATAAATAGGGATATTAAGCTTTGTTTTGTATTAACCTTGGTTTGTTTCTAATTTGCATGCTCATTTTTAGACTATTATATGTTAATATGTGGTACAAAAAAGGCATCTTAGGGGTAAATATTGAGGTAATGGCACCAGTTAGAATTATTACCTTAAGTTCTTCAGTTCGGCTATCACGCTTTCGGCTATAGCGCAGCTCTAGAGGGACCAATTGGGCGTGATAGCCGAGGGATGAGTGTATGTGGATATCACAGAGGCATTTGTCTTCTCAGTGTAATAAGAAAAGTATATGGTATGATACTTATTGACAGAGTTAGGGAAATAACAGAGGAATTAGTTGGAGAAGAACAGGGAGGCTTTAGGAAGGGAAGAGGTTGTGTAGATCAGATATTCATTCTTAGATCTCTAGTGGAAAAGTTAAATGGGCTTTGAAATTAGACCTCATTCAGCAAAACCGATAAATGTACAACAAGATATGATGATCTGCATACTGGCAAACTTTAACCCTCATTTTCTCAAAGGTGAGCTCGCCCCAGTCATTCTCAACACCTCATATATCTATTCATCTGTGACCAGACACCTCAATCCTGTAAGAGGTGGCCACAAACTGCCTCCATGTCACCCTGTTCCCTGCAATATTGCAGTCCTCCTCCAAACTTACACCCCCCTCTCTCATATACCTCTCTACTCCACAATGTACTTCTCCTAATGCTTTCTATCACATCCACATCCACACATCACTCAGTTACTTCCTCATTTGTCAGTCTGTCTCTCCATGTAACTCCACATGCTCTTTCAAATATCTCACTTCCACTGCTCTCACTCATGATTTGTGTCCTTCCAACAAAGTCCAAACTTCATTTCTGTGGGTCAGAGTGGGGATAATAACACTGTCACCAATCAACACTGTCATGTAGTGACTTTTTTACTTCCATGCTTAATTCCCTATTGCTAATCATTTTCAATGAACCCACAACCTTTCTTCCCTCTTGTATCCTTTCAAGCACTTCATCCTCCAAACTTCCATTCTTACTCATCACACTAACAAAATACTGAAATGCACTCACATTTTCCATTTCCTCACCATGCACAGTTACTTCATTACTCTTGAAGACCACAATGTTACTCTTCCTTACATTCACCTTTTGATTTCATTTCCTACATACTCTCCCAGACTCATTCACCAAGCCTTGCAGTTCCCCTTAGTCTTCAGTTACCAATACAATATCACCTGAAACAGGAGAACAGGAAGGTAGTTTGCAACTGTTGCATTCTCCCATTACGGCCACCCCAACATCCACTGCCTTATCTTGTATCTCTTTTTTTTTTTTTTAACTCCATTAACTCTATCCATATAAAAACTGAACAACCATGGGAACATGACACATTCCTGTTTCAATCTAACATTCAGACAGAAAAAAATCACACCATCCACACATACTGCAGCCCTAATGTCCTCATACACACTCTTCACAACAATCAACAGCTTCCCATTACTCCTATATTTTTAATCTCTTCCACATTCCTCTGTCATATGCTTTCTCCAAATTCATGACGGCAGCATACAACTTCTTTCCTTTCTCTAGAAACTTTTCCAAAAAAAACCTCTGGATGAATATGTGATCCACACAACCTCTCCCCTTACTGAAACTTCCCTATTCTTCTCCTACTAATTCAACTCAATTTTGAAAATAATACTACAGTACTGGATTAACATTTACAATTCCTTCAACAAAATGCAACCCTGACTCTTAGTACAACTGTAGCCATCATCTCACCTCAAACCTTGTTCTACATCACCAATCTGGTAATAAAGTGAAGCAAGACGAAGAAAGCCTTCAGTGTTGTCTTGGATTAATTTAGTTGTGACACGAAGGTCAGCAATGGCACTCATGATATCACCAACTGCCTGGTATGCCTCCACCCGCAGCTCTCGCAGTGATGCATCCCATGGACACTTCTGTCAGAGAAATAAGGGAAGAGCTGTAGATGTCTGCAATGTTTTAAAAATTACTTTTCTCCCCATACAGAAACAGAGGAGGCACCCATGAGAAGTGGACTTGTGAGCCACTTGCAACCACCATCAAGGACTGTGGGGTCAAAGGACACATCTAAAACCAGGAAATAACAAGGTGAAGGGTGTGATGGCTTCACTATGAGGTATTAAAAAAAAAAATACCCTTAAGCTTGCCATTTGATGTCTTATAATGACCCAAGAAATCCTCCAGACCACATGGGCCCAGCAACTTCTAGGTAGCATACAAAGTTAGAGCCATCCCTCCAGCAATGTCTGAGCTGCCAACAACACAGGGTGCAGTGAAGAGTAGTGTAGTAAAGTAGCTGCACTTCATTCAGCCAGCAACACAGGATGCCACTTTCACCTCCAAATGGGAGATGGGTGGGTTATTAACTATGTAAAATATGCTACTTCCCCTGACAACGGAAGTGTCGGTAACAATACCAAGGATCACTAAGACAAAGGCAGAGGCACCAATAATTACTATACCCTTTTCCTGTTCTCTGCCAAGTTAAAGAAACCACATTACTGGAACTCAAGAATATCTAAACATGTCCATTGTCCTGGGATGGCTGAGCAAATGCCCAGGAGGCTGCCCATAAGCCCCTGGAGGGGGTTGAGAATGACTAGATGGTGGACACAACTCACTTCTCATTTCGTCTGGTTCCAATGATCGGAAGCAAATACCTAACTTGATATTCAGACATTTCTTATCTTTTCATTTTCATCTCCAATGCTTTGCATTCTCCCCCCTGAATCAGATGATGGCCATAACAGAGCTGCCTTCAGGGTGCTTTTTTCCCATACACCTCTCTCATTCCCAGACACTTCTTCCTCCTTCTCTCTCACAAATCCACTGATCCACATTCTTCTTTGATACCATATACCATCTTCTGCCTCCAACATGACACTCAAGCTTTTCTATCACTGTTCTTTGATATACCTTTCCATAACACCTTGTTAGTGCTACTGTGGCCCCAGGCTCATCTATGTGTGAACCTAGTGGAATGCAGGAGACGGGCCACTAATGGTGAGTGATCCCAGTGATCTCTCGTTTGGGTTTTTGGTCTTTGTGAGAGTGATGTGCAGGAAGAGTGTGTTAAAATGCTGCAATACACTGAGGGCATGGTGAATTGTACTTGTGCTGGTACTGAAGCAAAGATGGGTGATGGTCACATCATAACCTGGCAAAGTAAACCTGTCTTACAATACTGGGTATTCTTTGCAATGGGGGTTGTGCAACATAAAGGTACCATAAGGGGATGGATTTTGTGCTGAAGTAATGAACGGCATTCCTTCCATCTTTAAATGACCCTTGATTGCAAGTTCTGTACTTTTGCTTTTTTTGGAGCAGGTAAAGTGTGTGTGTGTGTGTGTGTGTGTGTGTGTGTGTGTGTGTGTGTGTGTGTGTGTGTGTGTGTTTCTTACCTTACCTAATTGTTCTTACCTAACTGTATCTTTACAGGAATAAGTCAAGCTAGTACTGTCCTGTGAATTAAAACATTGTTATCATATCATATCATATCATATGTGTGTGTGTGTGTGTGTGTGTGTGTGTGTGTGTGTGTGTGTGTGTGTGTCTGTTTGTGTGCACACTTAACAAGTACTCACCAAACTGCAATTAGTCATACACCCACAAATGCACCTTAGACCACACCTTCCAAAACTAATCATCATCATCATCTAATCCTGTATTCCCCAATGAGGAGTGGACGAGCCCGGGGCTCGGCAAGTTAATTCTGATATTTAAGATGAGAGTGACCAGCCTCAATCATCCCTGATTAGCATTATTTGGGCAATAGACCCCAACCACCCCTTGGATATAAACCTGCACAGGCTCAATCCAATTGGAGCACCTTAATTACCCACTGAACCACCAGGCACCCTAATTTGGTTATATGGTTACCATCCAGCACAGTAAATGGTTTCCTGGTGTACAGGAAACCATTTGGCTTGTCACTCAGTGTTGAGTCACCCATAGACAGAAGGAAGAGGAAAGAATGACAGAATAGGAAGGAAGGAAAGAAGGAAGAGAGGAAAGGATGATCACCCGAGAGTAACACAACACCGAATGAGTGGATGGTAAGCACCCCCACCTATCACTAAACAGTACTATTTTAAATGATGTGGCAACTTGTATCACCTTCCACAACACTATTACAGACAAGCTCTCTCAATGCCCATCACCTGACCCAAACAACAGTGCAACAAACCTAGATGCAATGGCTTAACATTAAGACACTGCTTCAAAGCACTGCAGAAGAAACCATAGGTTTCTCCTCTCAATGCTATAAGAGACTGGTCTGATGAAAATGCTGAAAGCATACATGACCCTACAAAGAAGAATACAGCACATAACTGGATGGCTCATCCAAGCTCCTTAACTCCAAAAACTGAATTTCAGAATCTCAGAATTGAAACCCAGAGAAAACTGCATGACATGGAGAACAAATGGCGGCCTAAGCAAGCAAAAGAACTACAAGGACTGGCTGATATTAATGACTAGCATGGGTTCTACAAGTTCATAAAAACCAGCTATAGGCCAACCAAACACAATGTAACCCCTATACAATCAGCTGAAGGTGAGCGCCTGAAAGATGAGAAAGCAATCCTAGAAAGATGGGCACAACACTTCAATATCTTGATGAATCGGAGAAACCCGATGGAGAACGATATCCTTGATAACATCCCAAATGCTCTTCAACTGGCAGATCTCGATGTCCTATCTACACTTGCAGAAACTGTTCTGGCCATCCAATCTCAAAAAAATAACAAAAGCTCTGGCTCTGACAGGATACCATCTGAAATGATCAAAAGGAGTGGCCAGTTACTCCACCAGTGCCTTCATAATCTCATACTGACTGTCTACTGTCATACTAAACGTCTACGGATGTCACATTCCAAGTTTCGCCTGTTCTGTGTACACGAATAAATGTGTGTGTGAGTGTGTGTGTGCGCGCGAGTGCGAGTTTATATAGGGGTGTGTGAGATGTGCAATGTAAGGAAAAATTTTTACTCTCTCTCTCTCTTGTGTGTGTGTGTGTGTGTGTGTGTGTGTGTGTGTGTGTGTGTGTGTGTGTGTGTGTGTGTGTGTGTGTGTGTGTGTGGAGACATGGCTGTGTCTAAGCTGGATGTTCATGTGTGTAAGTGCAGTTCTGTATGGGATGGAGAGGCCTAATGCATTCAGGGATAACTAGATGTATTTAAAGATATGGCTATGTATTTAGAAATAGAACTTTGTGCGTCGAGTTAAGGATATGTATGTGTTGATGAATCGATGTTTGTGAAGATGTTATCATGTATGAATGAGTGAATGTGGGGCCACGTGTGTTGAGGTGGAACTACGTGTGTGAAGGTGAGGTTGGGGTTACGTAGGTGAAGGAAGGGCTATGTCTGGTCAGAAGGGACGATAGAAGGATCAAGGAAAATATTAAGAATTATTGGGAGCTGAGGGTGTGTGCAGAAGTAACAAGTTACTGACATGTGACAAGGTATTCAAGGAGAGGGTAGTGAAGAAAAGGACCAACGCACCCAAGAGAAAAATATTGAAGATGAAAAACCAAGCAGTAAAGGATGCCTGCTATTATGAGATGAATAGAGTGGCGGCTGAACACAGAGCTGTAGACAGAAAGGTTAATGAGCATTACAGTACAGCGCTCTCAAGAACAATCTCTTGTGAGTCACTGATTATGTGTGTGGATGGACAAAGGACTCACCGAGCCAAAAGCTAACATGGTGGTAGGATGAAGGTGTAGAAGCCAATGTTTAAGGAGAAAAGAAAACTTTTTTAGGGATGAAAACAGGATGGTAACAGAGAGGAATACTCGGCTGTCAAACAAAGGGCCAGAAGGGAGGTCTATCTATCCATCTATCGACTGCCAGGCACCTCAATTCCGTGAGGGGTGGCCACAAACAAATCGCGTCCATATCACCCTGTCCAATGCCACTTCACTGCATTGCTCCCATTTCACACACCCCTCTCTCATATACCTCTCCACTCCAACCCTCCATCTCATCCCCAGCCTCCCCTTCCCTCCACCTCACTTGCATACACTCTCCTTGTTGGTCTCTCACTCTCCATCCTCCCCATATGGCCAGACCACCTCATGTTATTTCTCCTAACGCTTTCTATCACACCCACATCCACATCACAGCGCTCCTTCACTTACTCATTTGTCAGTCTGTCTCTCCATGTAACTAACAGCACATGCTCCTCTCAAATAACATTACCACTGCCCTCACTCATGACCTGTGTCCTTCCAACAAGGTCTAAGCTTCACTTCCATATGTTACAGTTGGTATCACAATTCTGTCATGCAGCAACTTTTTTACTTTAGTGCTCACTACCCTGTTCCTTATACCTGCTTTTAAAGAACCAGCAACCTTTCTTCCCTGCTGTACCCTTTGAAGCACTTCACCCTCTAAACTTCCATCCTTCCTCATCACACTACCCAAGTACTTAAACACACTCACATTTTCCATTTCCTCCACATCCAACCTCATTGCACATTCAGAGACTTAAAATCTCTCAAAGACCATAACTCTACTCTCCCAACATTCACCTTTAGATTTCATTTCTTAAACACGCTCCCAAACTCATTCACCAAGCCTTGCATTGAGGTAAACGGGGCAAAATCTGAGTCTCAGAGGTTTTTACTGGACAGTCTTAAGAGAGCCAAAAGGAAGAAATATTCACTTTCCAACTGCTTCAAGAAAAATAAATAGGAAAGAAACAGGAGATGTATTTTGTTTTTGTTGATTTGGAGAAGCCTTTGTGAGTTTCAAAGGAGGGGATGAAGTGGATAATGAGACAGCTTGGGAATGAGGAGTGGCTGATTAGTGGTTGTGGCAATGAACAAAGGTGCTCACACCCAGGTAAAGTGAACAGAGATTTGAATAATGAGTTTTTTTTTAAATCCTGACATGCAACAGTGGTTAGTCTCAAGTCCCTCACTGTCTATCATGGTAGGTACCTAAAGGTCTTTCATGTGACTTCAGAAATGGACTCTCATGAGAGATGTATGCTGATGACTTAGTGTTAACTGTGGAGAATGAGAAGGAAACAGAGGAAAGATTATGAAGTGGAGAGATGGAATATAGTACAAGAGTCTGAGAGTAAGCTCGGATAAAACAAAAGTGATGATACCCAGGGCTGGTGGTGGAACTGTCACAGCAGAGGGAGTATGGCCTTATGCAGTTTGCCACAAGGGATGTGGGAAATACCTCCATCTAGTGCAATGTTTGTGATAAGTGGATACATAAGAGATGTTGTGATATTAAAAGTTGGCTGTGAAGTACAGTAAAACCTTGATATAACGGACTTCAATAGACCAGAATTCACTTTTATCGGAAACGAGGAGCTACTGGACTAAATTCTTGTATATATAAGAAAATGTCCCATAAAGCCACAAGCAGTCCAGACTGCCTCACCACTTCAGCTATGTTCACCAAAATAAGGTAAATAAAAGACATGTTTATTACCGTACAGTACAGTATTACTATATATACAGGTAAGCTCTTAATTCACGCGAACTTTTCTCACTCGATTTCGGTTATCCACGAATTTTTCGTTCAATAATTAAAAACATAAAATTATAGTATTCAAATAAATAATTTTAATATACAAGAGAAATAAATAAAATATAAAAATGCCCCCTTTTTTTTTTTTTTACTTTTTACCTCTTCATTTCATCTGTACTCCAAACATTCTTTGTGTCCTCTCCTTTCTCATCCACAGCTACTCTCACTTTCACATTCCACCAAGCTTTTAACTCATACCTCATTCAAGCACTACACACTTCACATGACTAAAACACCACAAGCTTTAATATTCTCCACAATTCCTCCAGTTCATTACAGTAGTTCTCCGTCATCTTGGTGCAGCCATTTTTAGCATTAGATTCAGAGTTCGCAATATATTAACTGTTTCAACATAGTGCCACGGCTAAAAATTCATTTCCCCATTTATGAATGACCTCACAGGCTTTACAAATTTCTGTATTTAGAGAATTAACAATCTACTAGATACAGACATTATCATCATCATCTCAGCCTTTATTTCACAATGGGACAAGGTAGGATCCAGAAACTATGAAAGAGAGAGCACAAACAAATGATTTCAAACCTCAATGATGTTCTTGAGGAGAAGTATGGCATGTTGGTAGCGTCCTGTCCTTATGCTGGAATATGCTTCAAGTACCTCTCGCTTCAGTGGCTCAATCATTGTGTAGAGTCGATTTGCCTCTTCATGCTCTGGCTCTCTTCTCAGCTGTGGAAAGACAAGAAATGAGACAAAGAAACAATTTGCCAAAATACAGCTATTTGAACTCATGCATACAGTAGGGTCTGACTTAAAGCTACAGTACTCCTAAGAAGCTGTTATGAGCTCCCACATCTAGAATTTTCATTTTAGTAAAAACAAATAAAAGTCGGAAGTTCAAAATTTTATAATAGTACAAGCTACAATCGGGCGTCGGGCTATAGATAGATAGATAGACAATCATATTTACAATGAAGTGTGACTCATTATCAAGCATTAATGTTCAACAAAATCCATTAATCACATCCTTCACTTCGTCATACATCTTTCATAGTCACTTACCACATTCTCTAGGTCCACATGAGCCTCTTCTAGTCTGCCAAGCTTCACCAGCACACCACCTCTTTGTGCTCGGGCAGAGTTGAAATCTGGCTTGAGTCTTATCACTTCATCTAGGTCCTGCAGGCCTGGTTTAGATCTGCCCAGAGCCAGGTACACAGTTGCACGGCGGTAGTAACTCAAGTAGTTATTTGGATCACCATCTGAATTACACAATGGGAAATTACTGCAAAGATTATGTGTACAGTAAGCTATGATTCTATCTACCTAACTATTGCCAGACGCCTAAATCTCGTAAAGGGTGGCCACAAACAAATCGCCTTCATGTCGCCCTGTCCCCCCCACCATTTCACTGCCCTGTTCCCAGCTCACACCCTCCTCTCTCATATACCTCTTCACTTCATTCCTCGATCTCATCCTTGGCCTCCTCCTCTCTCTCCCCCCCTCCACCTCACTCACATACATTCTCCTCGTCAGTCTCTCGCTCTCCATCCTCTCCACATGGCCAAACCACCTTAATGTGTTTCTCCTAACACTTCCTATCACATCCACATCCATACCACAAAGCTCCTTCACTTCCTCATTTGTCTGTCTGTCTGTCTCTCCATGTGACTCCACATGCTCCTCTCAAAAAACTCATTTCCACAGCTCTCACTCTTGACTTGTGTCCCTCCAACAAGGTGTGCATTTCTCTCACTCTTGACTTGTGTCCCTCCAACAAGGTGTGCATTTAAGTACTTGGGTAGTGTGATGAATAATGATGGAAGTTTAGAGGGTGAAGTGCTTGAAAGGGTATAACAAGGAAGAAAGGTTGCTGGTTCCTTGAAAGCAGTGATAAGAAACACGTAAGTTAGCATGGAAGTGAAAAAGTTACTGCATGACAGCACTGTGATACCAACTCTAATGTATGGAAGTGAATCTATGATTCAATGCATGAATTAATACAAACTTGAAATGCTCAGTAGTTAGGTCTTGTTATACATATGTTCACTATGTGAGAAATCACCATAACAATGCACAAGTTACACCAATATTTGGGATAACTATGGCAAAATGACCGTGAATTCACTAGAATGACGCCTTCCTGTCGGCTGCTTGGGTCAAGATGACCGCCCAGTGTTTACATTCACTGTGATCATCTGTCTTTCATTCTGTTCTGTGTGTGAAAGGCCACTGAAACACCACTGCTGTCGCCAAATACAAGTGCCTAACAAATAATGCAGCGAATCATAATATTAAGTGAAGTGATAACGTTTTATGGGTGAAATACTAAAACTTGTGACTTAGAAACTGTGTCTATCATGTGTACAAAGTGTCTCCCAGTCAGATGACTGAGCCAAGATGGCCGCCCAGTGTCCACATTACCTATGATCGTCTGCCTTTCATTTCATTTAGGTCGTGAAAGGCCACTGACACACCACTGGCAGTGCAAGTGTGTAACATTAAGTGATGTGACAACTTAGTGTGTGAAATACTGAAACCTGTGACTTAAAAATCATGTCTCAAATGCACACAGTGTCTCTCAGTCAGGTGACTGAGCAAAAATAGCTGCACAGTATTTACAATCGCTGTGATCATCTTCCATTCGTTCCACTTTGTATTTGATAGGCCATCACCAAATAACAGTGCAAATGCATAACAAATAGTGCAGTTAACAGTATTAAATGAAATTAAAACTCTTTTTGTGTGAAGTACTGAAACTTGCCTTGAAATTTTATCTGGCATGGATGCTCCCCCTAGTGTAAAATGTGGTGCTACTGAGGGCACCGAGGGTAAGTTTTTTTTTTAAAGGTTACATAGTCACAAGCCTCCTACATTTTCAACCTGACGCTGGAGCTGTACATCGCAGTGCATTTCAGAACAGCTGTGACTGCACGTTGCTGTTAATGGGTTAAACATAGTACAAAGGGCTCACTGCATTAACTTCCTCCAAATACTGTACCTGTATTTACATTACTGTGATTGACATAAGATAGTGAGGCTGTGGATGCAGTATGAATTCAGACGGTTGGCAGGTTTTCATGCTAACCCGTTGTTGCAAACTTCACTCATTTGCTGCCAGGCTCACTACCACTCCAATTTTTACATATGTCTTGAAACAAATGATGAAAGCTCAGTATTCCACATTTCTGTTTCACAGTGAGTTATACTTCTTATACGTAAAATATTTTCCACACTTGTTTGTTAAGTAGCTACATCAACACATGTCCATGATGGAGAAAGGGTTATGGTTAGACTGGGATATTAACTCAGAATAAAGGGAAATACTGCTTGAGTCATTTGTGGCAAATTTACATTAACTAGCACAATTCAAATTGCTGCCTGAACTAAGAAATTTCATTAAAAAAAAAAGAAAAAAAAAAAAAAAAAAAAGGTTTTAATGTTAACTCATAAGTTATGAGCGAGATGAGGGAAAACAGACATCTGGGTCACTTCCTGAGAAATATATATACAGTACAATAAACTCTAATATCCGGCACAACACAATATCTAGCAATGCTAGCTCAGATCTATTATAGCAAAATCTGGCAAAATTATACAACATCCAGTTCCACAATGAGATGTAACCGGCAGTTCTATGCAATATCTGGTCTAAAAGCAGTTTATAAATCAACCTAAACACAAAATTTAAGTCTAAAATATCATCAAAATTGGTAAAAAAATAATCAAAACCCATCGTTAAACTGGAGTTTGGCCATCGTTAGGCAGGGTATGGTGGTATTTTTACCTCCATCGCTAAGCTGGGGTATCGCATCTCAGGGTATACCTGTATAGAAATTTAGTCCAGCAGCTCCTCAATTCCAATAAATGCAAATTCCAGTATACTGAAGTCCGTTTAATTGAGGTTTAAATGCACTTTCATTCTCTATGTTTAACAGTTTCCTTAAAGTCTTCTCTTCATCTGCTCACTTTTTCTCCCTTCTCCACTATCAATGTACCATTTTTATCTTTCACTCCCCTTCTAACTTCTTTATCACCCTGTCTAACTCTCCTCCTGCTGTTGGTTAATCCCAGTCTGTCTGGCCAAGGAGACCCCAACCACATGTAAGCTCCCACCACCCCCAGACATCACCATTTGTTCACCAAACCTCACCCCCACAACATCCTGGAGAGTGGTCAAAACCCTTGGATCTGACCACCTCCCAATCACCATCACTACCAAAACCAGAATCATCCCAGCTGGCCACAGACACACACACTGATTATAAAAGAGCCAACTGGGAGGCCTTCACAACTGAAACAGAACAACACTTGAAACATTGAACGGTATATCCATCACAAACATCAACACCGCTGTGCACACTTTCAATACAATTATTCAAAATGCAGACACAAGACACATCCCTAGAGGCAACAGAAAAAGACAGAACCCCAACTTCACACCTGAAATTCAAGGCCTTATCAGTCAACAGGACACACTACGACACTCCCCAACACCCTATACACAAGACACCATAAAACATACACAAGAACTCAACACAAATAAACAACAAAATATCAGAAAAGCAAACACTAAATGGGTATAATTATCTCCATACACTTAATCACAAAACAAAAACCAGCAAACTCTACAAAACACTAAACAGCATCACACTCTCCAACAGCAACACTACACAATCACACACTGCCATCAAAATAACAGAGACCATACCTTCAAACAAACAAACGACAAGCAAACACTCTCATCAATCACTTTTCACATGTCAGCCACCTAAACCCCTACCGCGATGACCGATGTGTCATCCGACGCAAGAGACAGTTCCCCATAGACCCAGACTTCGCACCTTTCACTTACAACCAGAAGCACATCATTAGCAACCTTAAGCACTCACCTGCCTGTGGACCAGACAACATAAGCAACATACACCTTAACCCCTTGTTTACCACGGCCGCACCACAATGTAAACATTGCGATCCCCAGCCGTACCGCATCTCTCCCCACCCCTCAAGCCTTGTGAGGGATGGCCTTACTTTTATCCCTGCACGAATACTATTTATTGTATGTTAAATATTTGAGCATTTCCAGTTATATAAACCCTACAAAATAAATTTCATCAAAAAAGGTAGGCAACACAATGTACGCTCAACCCTCGGCTATTATGCCCAATTGGTCCCGCTATGGCTGCGCTATAGCCGAAACTGTGATAGCCGAGTTGAATAACTTATGGTAATAATTCTAAGTGGTGCCATGACCTCAATATTTACCCCTAAGATACCCTTTTTGTACCACATATTAACATATAAGAGTCTAAAAATGAGCATGCAAATTAGAAACATACCAAGGTTAATAAAAAACAGAGCTTAATATCCCTTTTTATTTACCTTTTTGGGGATGTTGAGCAGCTTGGTTGGGTCAGAGGGGTTCCGAGGCTGTGTTGGAAATGTTCAGCTGAACATAATCCAGGCTCATCTTTGCAGGCAGGACAATACTGTACTTCCTTGTCCACTTGGTTTATCCCTCAGCACTGCAAACTCTGCACCTGCGTTGTGGTCATTTTTTTTCTGTACTTGGGGTAGGCGGCAGGCCATAAGTTAATGATGCCTCTGCCTGTGGCATTCTTGGTTGTGGTGCGTGCTTCATTTTTTCTTCTTCCTAGGCCTTTTCTCTTCTTCTTTAGCCATAAGTAATACAACATAACCTATGCTGTATTCCTGCAGTATTTCATGAACCAGCATTTTAATGAAGTTTCTCACATACTTTCTGGACACTGATGCAGGTTATGGTGGATAACCCTAGCACTGAGCACCTTTTCTCGATTTCATATGTACTCCTACTTTCTTGAACCAGGCCACAGATTTTCTTGTTGGATCATACGGCTCAAGTAGTTGATCCACCATGTCTACTGCTCCCATCTGTTCATTGTAGCACTGTACTGGCAGGGGTTACTTTACCATTTCCATAGCTCCACCTCTGAGATGACGCATCTTTTCCTCAAAACCAGCTTCATATTTCATGGTTATAACATGAACCACCCTAAGGTCAGAGTATTTTATCATAAGAATATTGTCCTTTCTTGCAAACACCGTCTGTTTCTGGTCAAGTCGTTGGCTTGTGACATTTTGAGGCACTCCTCTGTTGGCACAAATGATTCCTGTTGTCAATGTGTTTTTCTCAAGCAAATATTCAGCCAACTTGAGAGGGGAATACCAATTATCAAGCACGACATGCCTCCCTTCATTCAGTATTGACAATATCAGGTAAACTGGGACACGGTCAGACTTGCTGAGCTGAGCAAGGTCACCCTCTGCCCCCATTTCATCAAACATGGCTGGAGTACACAGGCACAGCCAGAAATTCCATGTGCAGCCTCAAGCACATGAGGCACTTGGGCACAAAGCAAACAACTTCAAACCAAATCTCTTCCTCTTGGCTTTTTTGTATTGCCTGAAATGGATCTGTCCTTTGAACAGTATGAGAGCCTCGTCCACATCAAAATTTTCACCTGCATCATAGTAATGTACATCATACATTTCTCATGCAACAGTTCAAAAAAATCTCCGAATTCTAAACACAGGAACTCATGGCACAGTATCATCAGGCTGTGAGAAGCGAAGAAATCATAATATTTGCATGTATCTGTTACGACTCATTATGGCTCCTGTGAAGACAGGTGGTCCTTGGCACAAGACATTTTGAGACCAGTAATCAGCTACCCTAGGTAGGTGGGTGAGGCCCATGAATAACTGCAAAGCTACAAACACATACAGATCTTCCTCTGTCACATCTACCCATTTTCTGCCCATAAATCTTCGTGGATTACCTGTAGGATTATCAGGAAAAAAAACGAAGCACGAGTGTTGATCTACAGACGCACTGATGCAACATCATCATCATCACCAGAAAAAAGTTTGAAGCAATCAAGAGCAGCTACTGGATGATTTTCAAGGTGTGCAATAATTTCAGAATGCACATCAGTAAATTTCTGAATCACTTGAGGAAGATCATCTGGTCTTTTATCTGCAAATGGGTCAGATAAGTGAAATGTGTGGCTGTGGGGGCAGGAGATGGGGGGGCAGAGATACCACTACGCTGGTCATCACCACAGCTGCTGGCAGACAACGTATCATCACTTATTTCTTCCTTATCAGGATCATAATCTGAGTCATACTCATCCTGAGAATCTTCTAATAACTCTTAACTATCTGTGTCAAGCTTGTGTTCTTCGTCACTATTATCTGGTGGGGAAGACGCCATTGTTTCCTGGGGCGATAAAGTAGCGCACACAATTGAGCAGGACAAGGAAATGCTGGGGTCAGGCTTTGAAATCTTTCTTGGGAAACTGGAGGTAAGAATAATATGATTGGCCCTATTGTGAACGTGAGAAATCATTGCAGCGTATTATTGGCTGGAAATTGTGACGCGGTATGACGTTCCATGACGTTTTATGACATCACAGTGGCAGCATAATACATGAGTAGCGGTTTGTTTACGTTTCTCGAGACTGTTACCAGCACGCGGGGTTCAATAAACATCGGCCCCGCACTCTGGCCTTCCCTGAACACATCCATTGACTTGCGTGGTATGGGAAACCATGGGCATATTTTGCAGTACTGCACGGTTAAAATTTTGTGTGGTGCTCAAGTACCACAACACATTACCGCGATGATCAAGGGGTTAAACACCTTGGACCACAAGGGATACAAGCACTCACCAACATATCAACTACACCTACTCACACAAAATAATATCCAACTGGCAGCATGGTACTATCATCACTATCCCCAAACCCAACAAAGACCCCAAGTTACCTTCCTCACACTGCCCCATCACATTCCTCTGCACCCCCTCCAAAGTCACTGAACGACTGGTATTACAACTAGTTACACCTTACACCCTCTAGCCCCATCACAACATGGTTTTAAGCCACTACACTCCACTAACACAATTCTTACAGACCTTACACAAAGAGTTTTTGATGGCATCAATTCAGCTAGGCCACCAGACAGAACATTCCTAGTCACACTAGACATTAGCAAGGCTTTTGATGCCATCGGCTCAATTGGTAGAGAGGTGGCCTGTGGTCCTACCAGGCCCAGGTTCAAATTCCCGCTGGGGCGGGGAACAATTTAAGGATTTGAATTTCATGTACAGCAGACTTTGCCGATCTACCAGAAGACCCACCGACATGTCGTAAAAATACCTCCGCCAATACCAATACACCAGTCCTGTATGAGATAGCCCTAGCATGTATTCAATATGGACGGTGGGTGTTAATGCCTAAGTGGTGACATGTAGAGGTGTATGATATGTAGGAGAAAACCCTTCAAGAAACTGCCCAAACTCCTCCAAAAAACCTCAATCTCTGCCCAGATGACCTGGTCGATAGACAATTGCAATTCTAATGGTATTCTGATGGAAATTTATTCATCTATCTATCTATCTATTGCCAGACGCCACAATCCCGTAAGGGATGGCCATTTGACTTTGAGTTAGTTGTTTTATGGGGAGGGGCACTAACCCTCTACCAACCCACTTGACACGTAGGGAGCATGTATGGTTTGGTTATATGGTTACCACCCAGCGTTGTAAATGGTTTCTTGGCTTACAGGAAACCATTTGGCTTGTCACTCAGTGTAATTTATTCATACTTCCATAAATTCAAATGAAAATGGGGTCAGGTGTGAGTCAATGAGAGAAACGTTTGCCAGTGCTGCTGAATAGATGAGTGCTACGCCTCCTCCTGGATAGTCAGCAGCAGGCCTGGGAATACTAATAATAGAATGTGTCTTAGGCAAAGCATTACAAATAATGTCGATATCAGACTCATACAACCAGGTTTCAGTCAAGCACAAAATGTCAAGCTCGTGCTGATTTAGAGTTTCATTAATATAGTCTATCTTATTACAGATAGAACGAATATTTAAAAGACCCATCCTTAACTGGCTCAAGAGGGACGTAGTCAGTTTTCTGAATGGTCAAAATTGGTGTTTTCAATCAATCTATTCCTATGGGAAATCATAATTGGACAGTCTCTACTTGATGCAAAATGGGCAACCGACTGTGAATTTGAATTAGTATCTTGATGTCTTAAAGAAGAGCAGCTGATGCATTTGGGAGAATTTCTGTTACAACAATCCTTAGATTTATGGGTTCCAGCACAAAAGACGCATTTAGGTTCATCATTTTTCCTAGAACATCTCTCAAATGTATGACCAAAGCCTTGACAGTGATGACACTGTGTAACCCATAATCTATCGAAAGCGCGGCATCTTGTAAGATCCACATAGATGTAATTGCCCTGTCCTACAATAGAGGATCTCACCTCTGGCGACATCTTCAAGACAGCAGTTTTGGTGTCATTCCTTGTTCTTGTGAAGAGAAGGTTGAGGGTACAACCTTGATCAACGAGCATCTTAACTCTCTCAGTGTCAGTCATGCGATTCGCGTTTCATGTGGATTGTTCTAAAGATGTTCAGTCATTCAAATCGCGTTCCTAAGCACAAAAAAATTTGCCAAAAATTAAGTTTCTGGCGGATTTGCGTCAAATTTTGTCGCATCGTAGCAAATGCAGCGCTTTCCAATGGTAAGGCAATGGCAACACTGAGCTGCCTCACGGGGCCCAGCACATAGTGATAAACCTCAGTCTCTTCCAAGCAGCCAGGCGGTGAGGTGGCGTCGAGTGTACTGTCCCTTTAAACTCCTACTAGTTCTCCCCCTCCTGCCTGAGCCGAAGCCCCTATGGACTCAGTGTGATAAAGCAATATTTGTATGTGATATTGTCTATGGAACATAGATATATGTCACGAAAAGGAATTTTGTCCGTTATCAATCATTAGGCTTAGAGGCAATATGCGTGTTCATTGTTGCGGGGTTTCGCCTCTCGCCCTCCCCAAGGCCCTATGGCGTGATTATAAATACATATATAATGAAGAAAATGCCTAAACTGTATTCTGTGTGAAAGATATTGTGGCTGGCTCGGTGAAATTATGGAACCATAGTGTGGAATGGGGCAGGCATCACGTACAATTTTTATTGTCGGGAAGGAAGAATTAGAGGTGTTTAGGGATGGAATTATTGTGATTCTGATAGTGAAAGTGCATATGGAATTGTGTGAAATATACGTCAAACATGCTGCGGGTGTTCGTGAAGGAGTGTGGTGTGTGCCAATACAATAGAGTCGCAGCGAGTGTTCACAGAGAAATATTTCATGCATTGACTGACTTAGCTAAAACAAAGCGCAAGTGTCAGAGACAAGAAATACGCCACAGGCACATATACATACGTATGTCGTGCAGCGAATGTTCGTGGAGAAATCTATTGTGTGCATCGCATGTGGTTTAGGCAAATGTATCGCAAGGAGAGAAGAAAATACGCCACAGCCACAGACACACACCCACACACGCACCTGCACCCACACCCACCCACACACACACACACTCACCCACACACGCACACGCTCACACACTACATAACTCCTCATCTTCAAGTTACTGCCAGCATCTCAACACCTCTGGAGGAAGTAAGTTATCCGTATTTTGTTGATCTGTATATTGACCTATTTCTATAGTTCAATATTTTTTACACAAATAAGTAATGTTTTTTTACATACACATATATGAGATGGAAGAAAATTCAGTTTCAGTATCAGGACCTAGCAAAAAGACTAGTGGTCATGTCGAGTTTCTGACAGCACTATAAAAAACCTTATGATATTTTACGTGTATACTTTGAGTAAAAAAAGAAAATAATAAAACGTAACGAGCGAAAATATGTAGCCATGGGTGAGGCAGGGAAAGAATGTTTTTAATCTCGCGTGCGGGTGAGGAAGAGTATTCAACATCTGTCGTCCAATTACTCCAAAACTATTGGACGTATCAATTTCCCGTAAGAACCATGATAAAGAGCAGTATATTCTACGTATGTTCATTTGCAGAATATGAGCCTCTGGGAGCATTTTCTGTTGGAAAAGTTGGGGGAACAGACTGTTTCGATAAAGTCGAAAGCGCTCGGAGGAGTACAGTAGTTGCTGAACATAAAATCACGAAAGGAGAGTGACAGTCGGAAGAGAAGGAGAAGGTAAAAACAAACAAAACACAGACACACACACAAAACCATAAAATGTCATTTAGCTATTAGTTTATTTTTAACATTTTACTAGCCTATGGGGACTGCTCATACCACAGGGTTAAATCTACACACAATTACAAAACTGAAACCTAAATATGGCCGGTACAGACTATGGCTCACCTATTGCGGCATGGAAGTGTGAAAGGGCATCATGTAGTTGACCCCGTGCCAGCATCTGTACACCCATCTCAAGATGTCTGTCTATTTCAGCCATACTAGTACACTCACACTCTGCAAGAAAAAACAGGAACAATGTGGGCTGCTTCTAAAATATGGCATTGTACACTGCATATTAAGCTATGGCAGCAGGTTATCTGTATTGTCTGTGCCTGAAAAGTAAATACAGGATGGTAGTAATACTGGAACAGAAAGACCTGCTAAACCTCAGAAGAAAGTCTGTCAATGTTCTGGTGAAAGAAATAGAGTGAGAATGACCGAGGAAGTGAAGCATTAGGACGAAACAGACTGAAAGACTTTATTCATCATACCTTGAGTGTTCTTTATCCTTGAGGGTTCCATCAACTGTACAGGCATCCCTCACTTAACGACATAGCTGTGTTGCCAAAAATCATATCATTAATGAAATTATGGTAGACCCCTCACTGTATCGAATTAATTGGAGGGAAGTTTGGTTCAACAGAGCCAAAAGTTCATTAAATCTGAGGGTCACCCCCTAGGTGGGAATTCAAAAAAGATTAAAAATAAATGACTATAAAATCATATTCTAGTGGCTGCTGCACTGTAAATGAAAACTATACCCATTTTACACTAACTTGGCCCAAAATTTCACCTTTCTGCTGCAAATCTCACATCCTTGTCACAGCAATTCTTCATGACTAGTACAGTATTACTGTAATCTATTATTACAACTCGGCAATCATGACGAGGACATGGCAATTTCAGGCCAGGTTGGAGCAAAATGGACAGGAAACATGTATTGCACACTGTACTTGTACAATTGGCTGTACACTACTTACACAGCCACTCCTCTTGTGAACTTTTCACTCATTATCACTCTCAGTAAAGATGACTTCTTCACAACAGAAAACACTTGAGAAAGTTGAGACATGAGACGAGAATGCGACAGCCAGAACACAATGAAAGACAAGGCTAGACTGCAGCCAGTCACATGTCATACAGTATGTTGGTTGTGTCCACAGGCTCTGGTCCCACCCAAACCTACCGGAAGTAGCTCCCAAATAGCCCAACATGTTCTATATTCCCATCAGCAGATCTCGAACCTAGCACAACTGGGTGGGAGAAACAGCCATCTTGGCAACTGTATTGTGAGTCACCCCATGCATTGCCAGTGGCTTGGAAGAGATGCATGATGCGCCCCATTATCAACCCTAGTTTAACACAGCCGAAAAAAAAGTTCAATGGGCTCAGCATTATTCCAACATCCGTTATATCAGAGTTCAATAGCGAGGGTTTACGGTGTCTTGTAGTGAATATGTTATAACATTGATTCAGTGGGAATACATTGCTGAGGGTCCTACAGGAGGTCCTATGAGAGGGGAGTGAAAGATAAATAAGGTAGATTGCTAGCCCGACATCCTAATCCTGCAAAGGGTGGCCGCAGACAAAACACCTCCAAAGTCGCTCTGTCACCCACCATTTGACCACCCTCCTCCCAACTCACTCCCCCCTCCCTCATATACCTCTCAACTCCCTCCCTCCACCTCACCTACATACACCCTCTTAGTCAGTCTTTCATTCTCAATTCTCTCCAAATGTCCAAGCCACCTCAGTGTATTTCTCCTAATTTTCTCAACCACATCCACATCCACCCCACAAAGTTCCTTCACTTCTTCATTCGTCAACCTGTCCCTCCATGTCACTCTACATGCTCCTCTCAAGTAACTCACTTCCACTGCTCTCATTCTTGACTTGTTCCCCTCTTGCAAGGTCCATGCCTCGCTTCCATACGTCAGGGTAGGGATAACAATACTATCATGCAGTGACTTCTTAACTTCCATACTCACCTCCCTATTTCTCATCACTGCTTTCAGTGAACCAACAACCTTCCTTCCCTGGTGTACTCTTTCACGTACTTCATCCCCAAAACTTCCATCCTTACTCATCACACTACCCAAGTACTTGAATGCACTCACACTCTCCATATCTTCACCATCCAATCTCACTGTACATTCTGTGACTTCATTTCTCTCAAACACCATAACTTTACTCTTGTTTACATTAACTTTCAGATTCCTCTTCCTACACACTGTCCAAAATTCATTCACCAAACCTTGCAACTCCCATTCATCTTCACTCAACAATACTATATCATCAGCAAACAGCAACAATGCAATCTTCCAAATCTCACCCTCATTCATTTGGGCCACCCCCACATCCACTGCCCTACCTTGCATCTCCTTTACAACCCCATCCATGTATATATTAAACAGCCATGGAGACATCACACAACCCTGTTTCAGTCCCACATTGAGATCAGAGATCTCACTCAGCTCACCATCCACTCGCACAGTAGCCCTAGCTCCCTTGTACATACTCTTCACAGCACTCAGCAATTTCCCCTCCACTCCATATATTCTCAGTACCTTCCACATACCTTGTCTATCTATTCTGTCATAAGCTTTCTCCAAGTCCATGAAGGCAGCATACACTTTCTTTCCCTTCTCTAGATATTTCTCCACTAAATATCTTAGAACAAATATCTGATCTACACACCCTTGTTCTTCTCCAATTAGCTCCTCTGTTATATGCCTAACCCTATCAATGAGTATTCTACCATATATTTTTCCAGTCACACTAAGATTGGTTTGGGTTGAGTAAGGGGAAGATCCAGTGCAAATTCACCGTTTCCGATTAAGGGTAGGTTAGGTTAGGTTGCGCTGGGTTAGGTTAGGTTGGTTTGGGTTGGGTTGGGTTGGGTTAGGTTAGGTTGGTTTGGGTTGGGTTGGGTTAGGTTAGGTTAGATTAGGTTGGGCTAGGTTAGGTTAGGTTGGGTTAGGTTAGCATAATGCAAAATAGTGTGTTTTAAATTGTTTTTGATCTTGATTTGGGCAGATAAACCCATTTTTGGAATTCTTACTCAGATTTCCAAAAGGGGGATTCTCCCCCAAAAATGAAGGTCAGAATTAATTAAAATGCACTATTTTGCATTGGAACACACACACACACACACACACACACAAAACAAAAGTAGGTTAGTTGGTTACTTTAGTTAAAGAAAAAAATAAATGGTTTATCCAAGTCACCTGCGACTATTCAAGACTGCAGAAATTACCTGTGTTGGTTGAACAGTTCATGGTGATGTCTCAAAGTGAAACTTCACCACGCTCTGAACCTCATTAGTTGAAAATAAAAAAAAAAATGCCCATCAAAGAGGAGCAATAACGATAATACAGCAAATAATACAAACTCCGAAACAAAACTATTACTACAAAATAAGATAAACACGCAGCCCTCAATAACTTCACTTACCTAAAAAGTTTATGTCAAGTGTAATTAGAAATATCCATATTGAGTATGTAGTTCTGTACCAAGCACTATATAGAGTCATATTTCTAAACAACTCCTTCTTCCGCAGTCAGACGTCCACACCAGTATAAGCGAAAGACAATAACAAACAGACGGATGTATAAGAGCTTGAAGTTCACATATAGAGGCTTAAATATCACTAGGGCTCTCCCCTACAACGCTGGCATTAGGGTCGTGGATCCTAAACGTCGTTGTTATTTTGTTCAATTGAGAGTCAAGGTTGCGAGGTCGTGGTTTGCAGGGATTGGTGGCTCTTATGGCGGGAAACTTAAACAAATGTGAGCTGTTGCTATTCTTTAAACTGTATATGATTACAGTGAATTTGTGTAACCAGTTAATTCATCAAATCCCTTGTCAATTCGTCAATTCGTGAAATAATTAGGATGGATTAATTTAGGCTAGGTTAATTTAGGCTGCGATTAGGTCAGGCTGGGATAATCTAGGCTAAGCTTATGTCAAGTTAAGGTTAATTGGGTTTGGTTAGGTTAGGCTAACTTAGATGTAAGCTTAATATTACTAGCCTAACCTACCTAACCTACGTTAGCCAAATCTGAGCTTAACCTAGATTGTCCCAGCCCAACGTAACCGCACCCTAAATTAACCTAGCCTAAATTAAACCATGACCGATATATGCATTAACAATTCCTCCTACACACACACACACACACACACACACACACACACACACACACACACACTACACCACTCACTGGCAATGCTCTTGGCTGCCATCTGGTAGATTAGGGTTTGCACCTCGCTCAGCCTGCGAAGTTTTACTTACGAAGCGGGTGGTTACTGTCCCCCTTGAGCAAGGGAATGGGTGTGTGCATGTGTGAAGGGCACAGCCTTGCCCTTAGGTTGGACTATATGAGCTCTCAGCTCTCTGCCGGGAGGGTAAAAAACTGATGATCACGACCATCATGTGATCCTGACCTACCTGGTGAATTAAAATCACATACACACCAGTGGATATACTGGTGTCATCATTGAGAAAGAAGGTGGTGTTCAGCTTGGCTGGTATCATGTTTCTGGCACAGGTGATGAGCACACTCTCGAAGCTATGTGCGTTGTCCTTTGGGTGTTTGGTTTCTTGAAGACAGAGGAAATCAGTGCTGAATGCTAGTACAAACCGTTGTAGTTTGATGTACCTGTGTTTTATTCCATTGGTGTTCCATGTCAGTATCTTGAGTGGGACGTTACTGGTCATTGTCATCCTCTGTCTGCTGAGTTCCAGGTGCTGCATAAGTTAGGTCCCCGAGCTTGTCCATTGCTTCAGCTGGTTTGGTGAGCATTATGGCATAATATGCCATTCTGAGTCTGGTTGCTGTGACGACTTCTTTACCATACAGTACTTCACACATCCCTGAATAAGTCTGTTAGCCTAAAACACTACAACACATTACCTGTTGACAAAGATGTTGTGTATCCTAGGTGTAGTTACGATGATGGTGGTGATGGGCGCCTTCAAGTGGTAACACAGATATTATCACACAGCTCTGCTGCCTGGTTATACAAGCATCCTACAGCTACTTCTCTATCCCCTGAAAGTAGGATAGTGGACCGCAAGAGAAGGGTAACTGTTGGGGTGAGGACCAGGAGGGAGATAGAATGAGCGAGGCTAGTTTCATATTTATTCTAAGAGGTCCAGGCATGAGTGCATCGTATCCCAGCGCGGCCTGAGTCCGACTGCCCGCCACGCCCTAGGGTACAGCCAAGGCCTAAAGAATATTTTTAGGCCTTGGGGTACACCTACATACTAAGTAGCGTCATAGGGGGTCCCGGTAAAACAGAAAACTAGGCCGCTGGTCGCCATTTTCACTCCGCCTAGTCCACTCACTCACTGCATTGTAATGTCTTTTTCCGCCCAGTTGCCTGAATGTTGTTGATAAAAGTAGACGTGATGCCGTGCAGCTGTGTCTATGGATGGAGTAATAGGTCAGAGAAAGGGTTTATGCATACAGATTTCCTGCAAATCCAGAAAGAAGGAAAATTTGGATAAACAAAGTCCGTCATCATGAATGTGAGCATGACTTATCAATGACAGAGTGATAGCTTGTACAACTTTACAGGTTCGCCAGCTATCTTGGAGCGGGTGTCGGGGTTCGCCAGCGATCTTGGCGCGGGTGTCGGGGTTCGCCAGCGATCTTGCTGCGGGTGTCGGGGTTCGCCAGCGATCTTGCTGCGGGTGTCGGGGTTCGCCAGCGATCTTGGCGCGGGTGGTGGGGTTCGCCAGCGGTCTTGGCGCGGGTGGTGGGGTTCGCCAGCGGGCTTGGCGCGGGTGGTGGGGTTCGCCAGCGGGCTTGGCGCGGGTGGTGGGGTTCGCCAGCGGGCTTGGCGCGGGTGGTGGGGTTCGCCAGCGGTCTTGGCGCGGGTGGTGGGGTTCGCCAGCGGTCTTGGCGCGGGTGGTGGGGTTCGCCAGCGGGCTTGGCGCGGGTGGTGGGGTTCGCCAGCGGTCTTGGCGCGGGTGGTGGGGTTCGCCAGCGGGCTTGGCGCGGGTGGTGGGGTTCGCCAGCGGGCTTGGCGCGGGTGGTGGGGTTCGCCAGCGGGCTTGGCGCGGGTGGTGGGGTTCGCCAGCGGTCTTGGCGCGGGTGGTGGGGTTCGGCAGCGGTCTTGGCGCGGGTGGTGGGGTTCGGCAGCGGTCTTGGCGCGGGTGGTGGGGTTCGCCAGCGGTCTTGCGCGGGTGGTGGGGTTCGCCAGCGGTCTTGGCGCGGGTGGTGGGGTTCGCCAGCGGTCTTGGCGCGGGTGGTGGGGTTCGCCAGCGGTCTTGGCGCGGGTGGTGGGGTTCGCCAGCGGTCTTGGCGCGGGTGGTGGGGTTCGGCAGCGGTCTTGGCGCGGGTGGTGGGGTTCGGCAGCGGTCTTGGCGCGGGTGGTGGGGTTCGCCAGCGGTCTTGGCGCGGGTGGTGGGGTTCGGCAGCGGTCTTGGCGCGGGTGGTGGGGTTCGGCAGCGGTCTTGGCGCGGGTGGTGGGGTTCGCCAGCGGTCTTGGCGCGGGTGGTGGGGTTCGCCAGCGGTCTTGGCGCGGGTGGTGGGGTTCGCCAGCGGTCTTGGCGCGGGTGGTGGGGTTCGCCAGCGGTCTTGGCGCGGGTGGTGGGGTTCGCCAGCGGTCTTGGCGCGGGTGGTGGGGTTCGCCAGCGGTCTTGGCGCGGGTGGTGGGGTTCGCCAGCGGTCTTGGCGCGGGTGGTGGGGTTCGCCAGCGGTCTTGGCGCGGGTGGTGGGGTTCGCCAGCGGTCTTGGCGAGGGTGGTGGGGTTCGCCAGCGGTCTTGGCGCGGGTGGTGGGGTTCGCCAGCGGTCTTGGCGCGGGTGGGGGGGTTCGCCAGCGGTCTTGGCGCGGGTGGTGGGGTTCGCCAGCGGTCTTGGCGCGGGTGGTGGGGTTCGCCAGCGGTCTTGGCGCGGGTGGTGGGGTTCGGCAGCGGTCTTGGCGCGGGTGGTGGGGTTCGCCAGCGGTCTTGGCGCGGGTGGTGGGGTTCGCCAGCGGTCTTGGCGCGGGTGGTGGGGTTCGCCAGCGGTCTTGGCGCGGGTGGTGGGGTTCGCCAGCGGTCTTGGCGCGGGTGGTGGGGTTCGCCAGCGGTCTTGGCGCGGGTGGTGGGGTTCGCCAGCGGTCTTGGCGCGGGTGGTGGGGTTCGCCAGCGGTCTTGGCGCGGGTGGTGGGGTTCGCCAGCGGTCTTGGCGCGGGTGGTGGGGTTCGCCAGCGGTCTTGGCGCGGGTGGTGGGGTTCGCCAGCGGTCTTGGCGCGGGTGGTGGGGTTCGACAGCGGTCTTGGCGCGGGGGGTGGGGTTCGCCAGCGGTCTTGTCGGGGGTGGGGTGGTTGGGCAGGGATCTTGGCGGGGGTGTTGGGGTTCGCCAGCGGTCTTGGCGCGGGTGGTGGGGTTCGCCAGCGGTCTTGGCGCGGGTGGTGGGGTTCGCCAGCGGTCTTGGCGCGGGTGGTGGGGTTCGCCAGCGGTCTTGGCGCGGGTGGTGGGGTTCGCCAGCGGTCTTGGCGCGGGTGGTGGGGTTCGCCAGCGGTCTTGGCGCGGGTGGTGGGGTTCGCCAGCGGTCTTGGCGCGGGTGGTGGGGTTCGCCAGCGGTCTTGGCGCGGGGGGTGGGGTTCGCCAGCGGTCTTGGCGCGGGTGGTGGGGTTCGCCAGGGGTCTTGGCGCGGGTGGTGGGGTTCGCCTGCGGTCTTGGCGCGGGTGGTGGGGTTCGCCAGCGGTCTTGGCGCGGGGGGTGGGGTTCGCCTGCGTTTTTGGCGGGGGTGGTGGGGTTCGCATGGGTTTTTGGCGCGGGTGGTGGGGTTCGCCAGCGGTCTTGGCGCGGGTGGTGGGGTTCGCCAGCGGTCTTGGCGCGGGTGGTGGGGTTCGCCAGCGGTCTTGGCGCGGGTGGTGGGGTTCGCCAGCGGTCTTGGCGCGGGTGGTGGGGTTCGCCAGCGGTCTTGGCGCGGGTGGTGGGGTTCGCCAGCGGTCTTGGCGCGGGTGGTGGGGTTCGCCAGCGGTCTTGGCGCGGGTGGTGGGGTTCGCCAGCGGTCTTGGCGCGGGTGGTGGGGTTCGCCAGCGGTCTTGGCGCGGGTGGTGGGGTTCGCCAGCGGTCTTGGCGCGGGTGGTGGGGTTCGCCAGCGGTCTTGGCGCGGGTGGTGGGGTTCGCCAGCGGTCTTGGCGCGGGTGGTGGGGTTCGCCAGCGGTCTTGGCGCGGGTGGTGGGGTTCGCCAGCGGTCTTGGCGCGGGTGGTGGGGTTCGCCAGCGGTCTTGGCGCGGGTGGTGGGGTTAGCCAGCGGTCTTGGCGCGGGTGGTGGGGTTCGCCAGCGGTCTTGGCGCGGGTGGTGGGGTTCGCCAGCGGTCTTGGCGCGGGTGGTGGGGTTCGCCAGCGGTCTTGGCCCGGGTGGTGGGGTTCGCCAGCGGTCTTGGCGCGGGTGGTGGGGTTCGCCAGCGGTCTTGGCGCGGGTGGTGGGGTTCGCCAGCGGTCTTGGCGCGGGTGGTGGGGTTCGCCAGCGGTCTTGGCGCGGGTGGTGGGGTTCGCCAGCGGTCTTGGCGCGGGTGGTGGGGTTCGCCAGCGGTCTTGGCGCGGGTGGTGGGGTTCGCCAGCGGTCTTGGCGCGGGTGGTGGGGTTCGCCAGCGGTCTTGGCGCGGGTGGTGGGGTTCGCCAGCGGTCTTGGCGCGGGTGGTGGGGTTCGCCAGCGGTCTTGGCGCGGGTGGTGGGGTTCGCCAGCGGTCTTGGCGCGGGTGGTGGGGTTCGCCAGCGGTCTTGGCGCGGGTGGTGGGGTTCGCCAGCGGTCTTGGCGCGGGTGGTGGGGTTCGCCAGGGGTCTTGGCGCGGGTGGTGGGGTTCGCCAGCGGTCTTGGCGCGGGTGGTGGGGTTCGCCAGCGGTCTTGGCGCGGGTGGTGGGGTTCGCCAGCGGTCTTGGCGCGGGTGGTGGGGTTCGCCAGCGGTCTTGGCGCGGGTGGTGGGGTTCGCCAGCGGTCTTGGCGCGGGTGGTGGGGTTCGCCAGCGGTCTTGGCGCGGGTGGTGGGGTTCGCCAGCGGTCTTGGCGCGGGTGGTGGGGTTCGCCAGCGGTCTTGGCGCGGGTGGTGGGGTTCGCCAGCGGTCTTGGCGCGGGTGGTGGGGTTCGCCAGCGGTCTTGGCGCGGGTGGTGGGGTTCGCCAGCGGTCTTGGCGCGGGTGGTGGGGTTCGCCAGCGGTCTTGGCGCGGGTGGTGGGGTTCGCCAGCGGTCTTGGCGCGGGTGGTGGGGTTCGCCAGCGGTCTTGGCGCGGGTGGTGGGGTTCGCCAGCGGTCTTGGCGCGGGTGGTGGGGTTCGCCAGCGGTCTTGGCGCGGGTGGTGGGGTTCGCCAGCGGTCTTGGCGCGGGTGGTGGGGTTCGCCAGCGGTCTTGGCGCGGGTGGTGGGGTTCGCCAGCGGTCTTGGCGTGGGTGGTGGGGTTCGCCAGCGGTCTTGGCGCGGGTGGTGGGGTTCGCCAGCGGTCTTGGCGCTGGTGGTGGGGTTCGCCAGCGGTCTTGGCGCGGGTGGTGGGGTTCGCCAGCGGTCTTGGCGCGGGTGGTGGGGTTCGCCAGCGGTCTTGGCGCGGGTGGTGGGGTTCGCCAGCGGTCTTGGCGCGGGTGGTGGGGTTCGCCAGCGGTCTTGGCGCGGGTGGTGGGGTTCGCCAGCGGTCTTGGCGCGGGTGGTGGGGTTCGCCAGCGGTCTTGGCGCGGGTGGTGGGGTTCGCCAGCGGTCTTGGCGCGGGTGGTGGGGTTCGCCAGCGGTCTTGGCGCGGGTGGTGGGGTTCGCCAGCGGTCTTGGCGCGGGTGGTGGGGTTCGCCAGCGGTCTTGGCGCGGGTGGTGGGGTTCGCCAGCGGTCTTGGCGCGGGTGGTGGGGTTCGCCAGCGGTCTTGGCGCGGGTGGTGGGGTTCGCCAGCGGTCTTGACGCGGGTGGTGGGGTTCGCCAGCGGTCTTGGCGCGGGTGGTGGGGTTCGCCAGCGGTCTTGGCGCGGGTGGTGGGGTTCGCCAGCGGACTTGGGCCGGGTGGTGGGGTTCGCCAGCGGTCTTGGCGCGGGTGGTGGGGTTCGCCAGCGGTCTTGGCGCGGGTGGTGGGGTTCGCCAGCGGTCTTGGCGCGGGTGGTGGGGTTCGCCAGCGGTCTTGGCGCGGGTGGTGGGGTTCGCCAGCGGTCTTGGCGCGGGTGGTGGGGTTCGCCAGCGGTCTTGGCGCGGGTGGTGGGGTTCGCCAGCGGTCTTGGCGCGGGTGGTGGGGTTCGCCAGCGGTCTTGGCGCGGGTGGTGGGGTTCGCCAGCGGTCTTGGCGCGGGTGGTGGGGTTCGCCAGCGGTCTTGGCGCGGGTGGTGGGGTTCGCCAGCGGTCTTGGCGCGGGTGGTGGGGTTCGCCAGCGGTCTTGGCGCGGGTGGTGGGGTTCGCCAGCGGTCTTGGCGCGGGTGGTGGGGTTCGCCAGCGGTCTTGGCGCGGGTGGTGGGGTTCGCCAGCGGTCTTGGCGCGGGTGGTGGGGTTCGCCAGCGGTCTTGGCGCGGGTGGTGGGGTTCGCCAGCGGTCTTGGCGCGGGTGGTGGGGTTCGCCAGCGGTCTTGGCGCGGGTGGTGGGGTTCGCCAGCGGTCTTGGCCGGGTGGTGGGGTTCGCCAGCGGTCTTGGCGCGGGTGGTGGGGTTCGCCAGCGGTCTTGGCGCGGGTGGTGGGGTTCGCCAGCGGTCTTGGCGCGGGTGGTGGGGTTCGCCAGCGGTCTTGGCGCGGGTGGTGGGATTCGCCAGCGGTCTTGGCGCGGGTGGTGGGGTTCGCCAGCGGTCTTGGCGCGGGTGGTGGGGTTCGCCAGCGGTCTTGGCGCGGGTGGTGGGGTTCGCCAGCGGTCTTGGCGCGGGTGGTGGGGTTCGCCAGCGGTCTGGGCGCGGGTGGTGGGGTTCGCCAGCGGTCTTGGCGCGGGTGGTGGGGTTCGCCAGCGGTCTTGGCGCGGGTGGTGGGGTTCGCCAGCGGTCTTGGCGCGGGTGGTGGGGTTCGCCAGCGGTCTGGGCGCGGGTGGTGGGGTTCGCCAGCGGTCTTGGCGCGGGTGGTGGGGTTCGCCAGCGGTCTTGGCGCGGGTGGTGGGGTTCGCCAGCGGTCTTGGCGCGGGTGGTGGGGTTCGCCAGCGGTCTTGGCGCGGGTGGTGGGGTTCGCCAGCGGTCTTGGCGCGGGTGGTGGGGTTCGCCAGCGGTCTTGGCGCGGGTGGTGGGGTTCGCCAGCGGTCTTGGCGCGGGTGGTGGGGTTCGCCAGCGGTCTTGGCGCGGGTGGTGGGGGTAGCCAGCGGTCTTGGGGCGGGTGGTGGGGTTCGCCAGCGGTCTTGGCGCGGGTGGTGGGGTTCGCCAGCGGTCTTGGCGCGGGTGGTGGGGTTCGCCAGCGGTCTTGGCGCGGGTGGTGGGGTTCGCCAGCGGTCTTGGCGCGGGTGGTGGGGTTCGCCAGCGGTCTTGGCGCGGGTGGTGGGGTTCGCCAGCGGTCTTGGCGCGGGTGGTGGGGTTCGCCAGCGGTCATGACGCGGGTGTTGGGGTTAGCCAGCGAACTTGGGGCGGGTGGTGGGGTTCGCCAGCGGTCTTGGCGCGGGTGGTGGGGTTCGCCAGCGGTCTTGGCGCGGGTGGTGGGGTTCGCCAGCGGTCTTGGCGCGGGTGGTGGGGTTCGCCAGCGGTCTTGGCGCGGGTGGTGGGGTTCGCCAGCGGTCTTGGCGCGGGTGGTGGGGTTCGCCAGCGGTCTTGGCGCGGGTGGTGGGGTTCGCCAGCGGTCTTGGCGCGGGTGGTGGGGTTCGCCAGCGGTCTTGGCGCGGGTGGTGGGGTTCGCCAGCGGTCTTGGCGCGGGTGGTGGGGTTCGCCAGCGGTCTTGGCGCGGGGGGTGGTGTTCGCCAGCGGTCTTGGCGCGGGTGGTGGGGTTCGCCAGCGGTCTTGGCGCGGGTGGTGGGGTTCGCCAGCGGTCTTGGCGCGGGTGGTGGGGTTCGCCAGCGGTCTTGGCGCGGGTGGTGGGGTTCGCCAGCGGTCTTGGCGCGGGTGGTGGGGTTCGCCAGCGGTCTTGGCGCGGGTGGTGGGGTTCGCCAGCGGTCTTGGCGCGGGTGGTGGGGTTCGCCAGCGGTCTTGGCGCGGGTGGTGGGGTTCGCCAGCGGTCTTGGCGCGGGTGGTGGGGTTCGCCAGCGGTCTTGGCGCGGGTGGTGGGGTTCGCCAGCGGTCTTGGCGCGGGTGGTGGGGTTCGCCAGCGGTCTTGGCGCGGGTGGTGGGGTTCGCCAGCGGTCTTGGCCCGGGTGGTGGGGTTCGCCAGCGGTCTTGGCGCGGGTGGTGGGGTTCGCCAGCGGTCTTGGCGCGGGTGGTGGGGTTCGCCAGCGGTCTTGGCGCGGGTGGTGGGGTTCGCCAGCGGTCTTGGCCCGGGTGGTGGGGTTCGCCAGCGGTCTTGGCGCGGGTGGTGGGGTTCGCCAGCGGTCTTGGCGCGGGTGGTGGGGTTCGCCAGCGGTCTTGGCGCGGGTGGTGGGGTTCGCCAGCGGTCTTGGCCCGGGTGGTGGGGTTCGCCAGCGGTCTTGGCGCGGGTGGTGGGGTTCGCCAGCGGTCTTGGCGCGGGTGGTGGGGTTCGCCAGCGGTCTTGGCGCGGGTGGTGGGGTTCGCCAGCGGTCTTGGCGCGGGTGGTGGGGGTCGCCAGCGGTCTTGGCGCGGGTGGTGGGGTTCGCCAGCGGTCTTGGCGCGGGTGGTGGGGTTCGCCAGCGGTCTTGGCGCGGGTGGTGGGGTTCGCCAGCGGTCTTGGCGCGGGTGGTGGGGTTCGCCAGCGGTCTTGGCGCGGGTGGTGGGGTTCGCCAGCGGTCTTGGCGCGGGTGGTGGGGTTCGCCAGCGGTCTTGGCGCGGGTGGTGGGGTTCGCCAGCGGTCTTGGCGCGGGTGGTGGGGTTCGCCAGCGGTCTTGGCGCGGGTGGTGGGGTTCGCCAGCGGTCTTGGCGCGGGTGGTGGGGTTCGCCAGCGGTCTTGGCGCGGGTGGTGGGGTTCGCCAGCGGTCTTGGCGCGGGTGGTGGGGTTCGCCAGCGGTCTTGGCGCGGGTGGTGGGGTTCGCCAGCGGTCTTGGCGCGGGTGGTGGGGTTCGCCAGCGGTCTTGGCGCGGGTGGTGGGGTTCGCCAGCGGTCTTGGCGCGGGTGGTGGGGTTCGCCAGCGGTCTTGGCGCGGGTGGTGGGGTTCGCCAGCGGTCTTGGCGCGGGTGGTGGGGTTCGCCAGCGGTCTTGGCGCGGGTGGTGGGGTTCGCCAGCGGTCTTGGCGCGGGTGGTGGGGTTCGCCAGCGGTCTTGGCGCGGGTGGTGGGGTTCGCCAGCGGTCTTGGCCCGGGTGGTGGGGTTCGCCAGCGGTCTTGGCGCGGGTGGTGGGGTTCGCCAGCGGTCTTGGCGCGGGTGGTGGGGTTCGCCAGCGGTCTTGGCGCGGGTGGTGGGGTTCGCCAGCGGTCTTGGCGCGGGTGGTGGGGTTCGCCAGCGGTCTTGGCGCGGGTGGTGGGGTTCGCCAGCGGTCTTGGCGCGGGTGGTGGGGTTCGCCAGCGGTCTTGGCGCGGGTGGTGGGGTTCGCCAGCGGTCTTGGCGCGGGTGGTGGGGTTCGCCAGGGGTCTTGGCGCGGGTGGTGGGGTTCGCCAGCGGTCTTGGCGCGGGTGGTGGGGTTCGCCAGCGGTCTTGGCGCGGGTGGTGGGGTTCGCCAGCGGTCTTGGCGCGGGTGGTGGGGTTCGCCAGCGGTCTTGGCGCGGGGGGTGGGGTTCGCCAGCGGTCGTGGCGCGGGTGGTGGGGTTCGCCAGCGGTCTTGGCGCGGGTGGTGGGGTTCGCCAGCGGTCTTGGCGCGGGTGGTGGGGTTCGCCAGCGGTCTTGGCGCGGGTGGTGGGGTTCGCCAGCGGTCTTGGCGCGGGTGGTGGGGTTCGCCAGCGGTCTTGGCGCGGGTGGTGGGGTTCGCCAGCGGTCTTGGCGCGGGTGGTGGGGTTCGCCAGCGGTCTTGGCGCGGGTGGTGGGGTTCGCCAGCGGTCTTGGCGCGGGTGGTGGGGTTCGCCAGCGGTCTTGGCGCGGGTGGTGGGGTTCGCCAGCGGTCTTGGCGCGGGTGGTGGGGTCCGCCAGCGGTCTTGGCGCGGGTGGTGGGGTTCGCCAGCGGTCTTGGCGCGGGTGGTGGGGTTCGCCAGCGGTCTTGGCGCGGGTGGTGGGGTTCGCCAGCGGTCTTGGCGCGGGTGGTGGGGTTCGCCAGCGGTCTTGGCGCGGGTGGTGGGGTTCGCCAGCGGTCTTCTCGCGTGTGGTGGGGTTCGCCAGCGGTCTTGGCGCGGGTGGTGGGGTTCGCCAGCGGTCTTGGCGCGGGTGGTGGGGTTCGCCAGCGGTCTTGGCGCGGGTGGTGGGGTTCGCCAGCGGTCTTGGCGCGGGTGGTGGGGTTCGCCAGCGGTCTTGGCGCGGGTGGTGGGGTTCGCCAGCGGTCTTGGCGCGGGTGGTGGGGTTCGCCAGCGGTCTTGGCGCGGGTGGTGGGGTTCGCCAGCGGTCTTGGCTCGGGTGGTGGGGTACGCCAGCGGTCTTGGCGCGGGTGGTGGGGTTCGCCAGCGGTCTTGGCGCGGGTGGTGGGGTTCGCCAGCGGTCTTGGCGCGGGTGGTGGGGTTCGCCAGCGGTCTTGGCGCGGGTGGTGGGGTTCGCCAGCGGTCTTGGCGCGGGTGGTGGGGTTCGCCAGCGGTCTTGGCGCGGGTGGTGGGGTTCGCCAGCGGTCTTGGCGCGGGTGGTGGGGTTCGCCAGCGGTCTTGGCGCGGGTGGTGGGGTTCGCCAGCGGTCTTGGCGCGGGTGGTGGGGTTCGCCAGCGGTCTTGGCGCGGGTGGTGGGGTTCGCCAGCGGTCTTGGCGCGGGTGGTGGGGTTCGCCAGCGGTCTTGGCGCGGGTGGTGGGGTTCGCCAGCGGTCTTGGCGCGGGTGGTGGGGTTCGCCAGCGGTCTTGGCCCGGGTGGTGGGGTTCGCCAGCGGTCTTGGCGCGGGTGGTGGGGTTCGCCAGCGGTCTTGGCGCGGGTGGTGGGGTTCGCCAGCGGTCTTGGCGCGGGTGGTGGGGTTCGCCAGCGGTCTTGGCCCGGGTGGTGGGGTTCGCCAGCGGTCTTGGCGCGGGTGGTGGGGTTCGCCAGCGGTCTTGGCGCGGGTGGTGGGGTTCGCCAGCGGTCTTGGCGCGGGTGGTGGGGTTCGCCAGCGGTCTTGGCCCGGGTGGTGGGGTTCGCCAGCGGTCTTGGCGCGGGTGGTGGGGTTCGCCAGCGGTCTTGGCGCGGGTGGTGGGGTTCGCCAGCGGTCTTGGCGCGGGTGGTGGGGTTCGCCAGCGGTCTTGGCGCGGGTGGTGGGGTTCGCCAGCGGTCTTGGCGCGGGTGGTGGGGTTCGCCAGCGGTCTTGGCGCGGGTGGTGGGGTTCGTCAGCGGTCTTGGCGCGGGTGGTGGGGTTCGCCAGCGGTCTTGGCGCGGGTGGTGGGGTTCGCCAGCGGTCTTGGCGCGGGTGGTGGGGTTCGCCAGCGGTCTTGGCGCGGGTGGTGGGGTTCGCCAGCGGTCTTGGCGCGGGTGGTGGGGTTCGCCAGCGGTCTTGGCGCGGGTGGTGGGGTTCGCCAGCGGTCTTGGCGCGGGTGGTGGGGTTCGCCAGCGGTCTTGGCGCGGGTGGTGGGGTTCGCCAGCGGTCTTGGCGCGGGTGGTGGGGTTCGCCAGCGGTCTTGGCGCGGGTGGTGGGGTTCGCCAGCGGTCTTGGCGCGGGTGGTGGGGTTCGCCAGCGGTCTTGGCCCGGGTGGTGGGGTTCGCCAGCGGTCTTGGCGCGGGTGGTGGGGTTCGCCAGCGGTCTTGGCGCGGGTGGTGGGGTTCGCCAGCGGTCTTGGCCCGGGTGGTGGGGTTCGCCAGCGGTCTTGGCGCGGGTGGTGGGGTTCGCCAGCGGTCTTGGCGCGGGTGGTGGGGTTCGCCAGCGGTCTTGGCGCGGGTGGTGGGGTTCGCCAGCGGTCTTGGCGCGGGTGGTGGGGTTCGCCAGCGGTCTTGGCCTTGGTGGTGGGGTTCGCCAGCGGTCTTGGCGCGGGTGGTGGGGTTCGCCAGCGGTCTTGGCGCGGGTGGTGGGGTTCGCCAGCGGTCTTGGCGCGGGTGGTGGGGTTCGCCAGCGGTCTTGGCGCGGGTGGTGGGGTTCGCCAGCGGTCTTGGCCCGGGTGGTGGGGTTCGCCAGCGGTCTTGGCCCGGGTGGTGGGGTTCGCCAGCGGTCTTGGCGCGGGTGGTGGGGTTCGCCAGCGGTCTTGGCGCGGGTGGTGGGGTTCGCCAGCGGTCTTGGCGCGGGTGGTGGGGTTCGCCAGCGGTCTTGGCGCGGGTGGTGGGGTTCGCCAGCGGTCTTGGCGCGGGTGGTGGGGTTCGCCAGCGGTCTTGGCGCGGGTGGTGGGGTTCGCCAGCGGTCTTGGCGCGGGTGGTGGGGTTCGCCAGCGGTCTTGGCGCGGGTGGTGGGGTTCGCCAGCGGTCTTGGCGCGGGTGGTGGGGTTCGCCAGCGGTCTTGGCGGGGGTGGTGGGGTTCGCCAGCGGTCTTGGCGCGGGTGGTGGGGTTCGCCAGCGGTCTTGGCGCGGGTGGTGGGGTTCGCCAGCGGTCTTGGCGCGGGTGGTGGGGTTCGCCAGCGGTCTTGGCGCGGGTGGTGGGGTTCGCCAGCGGTCTTGGCGCGGGTGGTGGGGTTCGCCAGCGGTCTTGGCGCGGGTGGTTGGGTTCGCCAGCGGTCTTGGCGCGGGTGGTGGGGTTCGCCAGCGGTCTTGGCGCGGGTGGTGGGGTTCGCCAGCGGTCTTGGCGCGGGTGGTGGGGTTCGCCAGCGGTCTTGGCGCGGGTGGTGGGGTTCGCCAGCGGTCTTGGCGCGGGTGGTGGGGTTCGCCAGCGGTCTTGGCGCGGGTGGTGGGGTTCGCCAGCGGTCTTGGCGCGGGGGGTGGGGTTCGCCAGCGGTCTTGGCGCGGGTGGTGGGGTTCGCCAGCGGTCTTGGCGCGGGTGGTGGGGTTCGCCAGCGGTCTTGGCGCGGGTGGTGGGGTTCGCCAGCGGTCTTGGCGCGGGTGGTGGGGTTCGCCAGCGGTCTTGGCGCGGGTGGTGGGGTTCGCCAGCGGTCTTGGCGCGGGTGGTGGGGTTCGCCAGCGGTCTTGGCGCGGGTGGTGGGGTTCGCCAGCGGTCTTGGCGCGGGTGGTGGGGTTCGCCAGCGGTCTTGGCGCGGGTGGTGGGGTTCGCCAGCGGTCTTGGCGCGGGTGGTGGGGTTCGCCAGCGGTCTTGGCGCGGGTGGTGGGGTTCGCCAGCGGTCTTGGCGCGGGTGGTGGGGTTCGCCAGCGGTCTTGGCGCGGGTGGTGGGGTTCGCCAGCGGTCTTGGCCCGGGTGGTGGGGTTCGCCAGCGGTCTTGGCGCGGTGGTGGGGTTCGCCAGCGGTCTTGGCGCGGGTGGTGGGGTTCGCCAGCGGTCTTGGCGCGGGTGGTGGGGTTCGCCAGCGGTCTTGGCGCGGGTGGTGGGGTTCGCCAGCGGTCTTGGCGCGGGTGGTTGGGTTCGCCAGCGGTCTTGGCGCGGGTGGTGGGGTTCGCCAGCGGTCTTGGCGCGGGTGGTGGGGTTCGCCAGCGGTCTTGGCGCGGGTGGTGGGGTTCGCCAGCGGTCTTGGCGCGGGTGGTGGGGTTCGCCAGCGGTCTTGGCGCGGGTGGTGGGGTTCGCCAGCGGTCTTGGCGCGGGTGGTGGGGTTCGCCAGCGGTCTTGGCGCGGGTGGTGGGGTTCGCCAGCGGTCTTGGCGCGGGTGGTGGGGTTCGCCAGCGGTCTTGGCGCGGGTGGTGGGGTTCGCCAGCGGTCTTGGCGCGGGTGGTGGGGTTCGCCAGCGGTCTTGGCGCGGGTGGTGGGGTTCGCCAGCGGTCTTGGCCCGGGTGGTGGGGTTCGCCAGCGGTCTTGGCGCGGGTGGTGGGGTTCGCCAGCGGTCTTGGCGCGGGTGGTGGGGTTCGCCAGCGGTCTTGGCGCGGGTGGTGGGGTTCGCCAGCGGACTTGGCGCGGGTGGTGGGGTTCGCCAGCGGTCTTGGCGCGGGTGGTGGGGTTCGCCAGCGGTCTTGGCGCGGGTGTTGGGGTTCGCCAGCGGTCTTGGCGCGGGTGGTGGGGTTCGCCAGCGGTCTTGGCGCGGGTGGTGGGGTTCGCCAGCGGTCTTGGCGCGGGTGGTGGGGTTCGCCAGCGGTCTTGGCGCGGGTGGTGGGGTTCGCCAGCGGTCTTGGCGCGGGTGGTGGGGTTCGCCAGCGGTCTTGGCGCGGGTGGTGGGGTACGCCAGCGGTCTTGGCGCGGGTGGTGGGGTTCGCCAGCGGTCTTGGCGCGGGTGGTGGGGTTCGCCAGCGGTCTTGGCGCGGGTGGTGGGGTTCGCCAGCGGTCTTGGCGCGGGTGGTGGGGTTCGCCAGCGGTCTTGGCGCGGGTGGTGGGGTTCGCCAGCGGTCTTGGCCCGGGTGGTGGGGTTCGCCAGCGGTCTTGGCGCGGGTGGTGGGGTTCGCCAGCGGTCTTGGCGCGGGTGGTGGGGTTCGCCAGCGGTCTTGGCGCGGGTGGTGGGGTTCGCCAGCGGTCTTGGCGCGGGTGGTGGGGTTCGCCAGCGGTCTGGGCGCGGGTGGTGGGGTTCGCCAGCGGTCTTGGCGCGGGTGGTGGGGTTCGCCAGCGGTCTTGGCGCGGGTGGTGGGGTTCGCCAGCGGTCTTGGCGCGGGTGGTGGGGTTCGCCAGCGGTCTTGGCGCGGGTGGTGGGGTTCGCCAGCGGTCTTGGCGCGGGTGGTGGGGTTCGCCAGCGGTCTTGGCGCGGGTGGTGGGGTTCGCCAGCGGTCTTGGCGCGGGTGGTGGGGTTCGCCAGCGGTCTTGGCGCGGGTGGTGGGGTTCGCCAGCGGTCTTGGCGCGGGTGGTGGGGTTCGCCAGCGGTCTTGGCGCGGGTGGTGGGGTTCGCCAGCGGTCTTGGCGCGGGTGGTGGGGTTCGCCAGCGGTCTTGGCGCGGGTGGTGGGGTTCGCCAGCGGTCTTGGCGCGGGTGGTGGGGTTCGCCAGCGGTCTTGGCGCGGGTGGTGGGGTTCGCCAGCGGTCTTGGCGCGGGTGGTGGGGTTCGCCAGCGGTCTTGGCGCGGGTGGTGGGGTTCGCCAGTGGTCTTGGCGCGGGTGGTGGGGTTCGCCAGCGGTCTTGGCGCGGGTGGTGGGGTTCGCCAGCGGTCTTGGCGCGGGTGGTGGGGTTCGCCAGCGGTCTTGGCGCGGGTGGTGGGGTTCGCCAGCGGTCTTGGCGCGGGTGGTGGGGTTCGCCAGCGGTCGTGGCGCGGGTGGTGGGGTTCGCCAGCGGTCTTGGCGCGGGTGGTGGGGTTCGCCAGCGGTCTTGGCGCGGGTGGTGGGGTTCGCCAGCGGTCTTGGCGCGGGTGGTGGGGTTCGCCAGCGGTCTTGGCCCGGGTGGTGGGGTTCGCCAGCGGTCTTGGCGCGGGTGGTGGGGTTCGCCAGCGGTCTTGGCGCGGGTGGTGGGGTTCGCCAGCGGTCTTGGCGCGGGTGGTGGGGTTCGCCAGCGGTCTTGGCGCGGGTGGTGGGGTTCGCCAGCGGTCTTGGCGCGGGTGGTGGGGTTCGCCAGCGGTCTTGGCGCGGGTGGTGGGGTTCGCCAGCGGTCTTGGCGCGGGTGGTGGGGTTCGCCAGCGGTCTTGGCGCGGGTGGTGGGGTTCGCCAGCGGTCTTGGCGCGGGTGGTGGGGTTCGCCAGCGGTCTTGGCGCGGGTGGTGGGGTTCGCCAGCGGTCTTGGCGCGGGTGGTGGGGTTCGCCAGCGGTCTTGGCGCGGGTGGTGGGGTTCGCCAGCGGTCTTGGCGCGGGTGGTGGGGTTCGCCAGCGGTCTTGGCGCGGGTTGTGGGGTTCGCCAGCGGTCTTGGCGCGGGTGGTGGGGTTCGCCAGCGGTCTTGGCGCGGGTGGTGGGGTTCGCCAGCGGTCTTGGCGCGGGTGGTGGGGTTCGCCAGCGGTCTTGGCGCGGGTGGTGGGGTTCGCCAGCCGTCTTGGCGCGGGTGGTGGGGTTCCCCAGCCGTCTTGGCGCGGGTGGTGGGGTTCGCCAGCGGTCTGGGCGCGGGCGGTGGGGTTCGCCAGCGGTCTTGGCGCGGGTGGTGGGGTTCGCCAGCGGTCTTGGCGCGGGTGGTGGGGTTCGCCAGCGGTCTTGGCGCGGGTGGTGGGGTTCGCCAGCGGTCTTGGCGCGGGTGGTGGGGTTCGCCAGCGGTCTTGGCGCGGGTGGTGGGGTTCGCCACCGGTCTTGGCGCGGGTGGTGGGGTTCGCCAGCGGTCTTGGCGCGGGTGGTGGGGTTCGCCAGCGGTCTTGGCGCGGGTGGTGGGGTTCGCCAGCGGTCTTGGCCCGGGTGGTGGGGTTCGCCAGCGGTCTTGGCGCGGGTGGTGGGGTTCGCCAGCGGTCTTGGCGCGGGTGGTGGGGTTCGCCAGCGGTCTTGGCGCGGGTGGTGGGGTTCGCCAGCGGTCTTGGCGCGGGTGGTGGGGTTCGCCAGCGGTCTTGGCGCGGGTGGTGGGGTTCGCCAGCGGTCTTGGCGCGGGTGGTGGGGTTCGCCAGCGGTCTTGGCGCGGGTGGTGGGGTTCGCCAGCGGTCTTGGCGCGGGTGGTGGGGTTCGCCAGCGTTCTTGGCGCGGGTGGTGGGGTTCGCCAGCGGTCTTGGCGCGGGTGGTGGGGTTCGCCAGCGGTCTTGGCGCGGGTGGTGGGGTTCGCCAGCGGTCTTGGCGCGGGTGGTGGGGTTCGCCAGCGGTCTTGGCGCGGGTGGTGGGGATCGCCCGCGGTCTTGGCGCGGGTGGTGGGGTTCGCCAGCGGTCTTGGCGCGGGTGGTGGGGGTCGCCAGCGGTCTTGGGGGGGGGGGTGGGGTTCGCCAGCGGTCTTGGCGCGGGTGGTGGGGTTCGCCAGCGGTCTTGGCGCGGGTGGTGGGGTTCGCCAGCGGTCTTGGCGCGGGTGGTGGGGTTCGCCAGCGGTCTTGGCGCGGGTGGTGGGGTTCGCCAGCGGTCTTGGCGCGGGTGGTGGGGTTCGCCAGCGGTCTTGGCGCGGGTGGTGGGGTTCGCCAGCGGTCTTGGCGCGGGTGGTGGGGTTCGCCAGCGGTCTTGGAGCGGGTGGTGGGGTTCGCCAGCGGTCTTGGAGCGGATGGTGGGGTTCGCCAGCGGTCTTGGCGCGGGTGGTGGGGTTCGGCATCAAGGTTGGCGCGGGTGGTGGGGTTCGCCAGCGGTCTTGGCGCGGGTGGTGGGGTTCGGCAGCGGTCTTGGCGCGGGTGGTGGGGTTCGGCAGCGGTCTTGGCGCGGGTGGTGGGGTTCGCCAGCGGTCTTGGCGCGGGTGGTGGGGTTCGCCAGCGGTCTTGGCGCGGGTGGTGGGGTTCGCCAGCGGTCTTGGCGCGGGTGGTGGGGTTCGCCAGCGGTCTTGGCGCGGGTGGTGGGGTTCGCCAGCGGTCTTGGCGCGGGTGGTGGGGTTCGCCAGCGGTCTTGGCGCGGGTGGTGGGGTTCGCCAGCGGTCTTGGCGCGGGTGGTGGGGTTCGCCAGCGGTCTTGGCGCGGGTGGTGGGGTTCGCCAGCGGTCTTGGCGCGGGTGGTGGGGTTCGCCAGCGGTCTTGGCGCGGGTGGTGGGGTTCGCCAGCGGTCTTGGCGCGGGTGGTGGGGTTCGCCAGCGGTCTTGGCGCGGGTGGTGGGGTTCGCCAGCGGTCTTGGCGCGGGTGGTGGGGTTCGCCAGCGGTCTTGGCGCGGGTGGTGGGGTTCGCCAGCGGTCTTGGCCCGGGTGGTGGGGTTCGCCAGCGGTCTTGGCGCGGGTGGTGGGGTTCGCCAGCGGTCTTGGCGCGGGTGGTGGGGTTCGCCAGCGGTCTTGGCGCGGGTGGTGGGGTTCGCCAGCGGTCTTGGCGCGGGTGGTGGGGTTCGCCAGCGGTCTTCGCGCGGGTGGTGGGGTTCGCCAGCGGTCTTGGCGCGGGTGGTGGGGTTCGCCAGCGGTCTTGGCGCGGGTGGTGGGGTTCGCCAGCGGTCTTGGCGCGGGTGGTGGGGTTCGCCAGCGGTCTTGGCGCGGGTGGTGGGGTTCGCCAGCGGTCTTGGCGCGGGTGGTGGGGTTCGCCAGCGGTCTTGGCGCGGGTGGTGGGATTCGCCAGCGGTCTTGGCGAGGGTGGTGGGGTTCGCCAGCGGTCTTGGCGCGGGTGGTGGGGTTCGCCAGCGGTCTTGGCGCGGGTGGTGGGGTTCGCCAGCGGTCTTGGCGCGGGTGGTGGGGTTCGCCAGCTGTCTTGGCGCGGGTGGTGGGGTTCGCCAGCGGTCTTGGCGCGGGTGGCGGGTCTCGCCAGCGGTCTTGGCGCGGGTGGTGGGGTTCGCCAGCGGTCTTGGCGCGGGTGGTGGGGTTCGCCAGCGGTCTTGGCGCGGGTGGTGGGGTTCGCCAGCGGTCTTGGCGCGGGTGGTGGGGTTCGCCAGCGGTCTTGGGGCGGGTGGTGGGGTTCGCCAGCGGTCTTGGCGCGGGTGGTGGGGTTCGCCAGCGGTCTTGGCGCGGGTGGTGGGGTTCGCCAGCGGTCTTGGCGCGGGTGGTGGGGTTCGCCAGCGGTCTTGGCGCGGGTGGTGGGGTTCGCCAGCGGTCTTGGCGCGGGTGGTGGGGTTCGCCAGCGGTCTTGGCGCGGGTGGTGGGGTTCGCCAGCGGTCTTGGCGCGGGTGGTGGGCTTCGACAGCGGTGTTGGCGCGGGTGGTGGGGTTCGCCAGCGGTCTTGGCGCGGGTGGTGGGGTTCGCCAGCGGTCTTGGCGCAGGTGGTGGGGTTCGCCAGCGGTCTTGGCGCGGGTGGTGGGGTTCGCCAGCGGTCTTGGCGCGGGTGGTGGGGTTCGCCATCGGTCTTGGCGCGGGAGGTGGGGTTCGCCAGCGGTCTTGGCGCGGGTGGTGGGGTTCGCCAGCGGTCTTGGCGCGGGTGGTGGGGTTCGCCAGCGGTCTTGGCGCGGGTGGTGGGGTTCGCCAGCGGTCTTGGCGCGGGTGGTGGGGTTCGCCAGCGGTGTTGGCGCGGGTGGTGGGTTTCGCCAGCGGTGTTGGCGCGGGTGGTGGGGTTCGCCAGCGGTCTTGGCGCGGGTGGTGGGGTTCGCCAGCGGTCTTGGCGCGGGTGGTGGGGTTCGCCAGCGGTCTTGGCGCGGGTGGTGGGGTTCGCCAGCGGGGGTGGCGCGGGTGGTGGGGTTCGCCAGCGGGCTTGGCGCGGGTGGTGGGGTTCGCCAGCGGTCTTGGCGCGGGTGGTGGGGTTCGCCAGCGGTCTTGGCGCGGGTGGTGGGGTTCGCCAGCGGTCTTGGCGCGGGTGGTGGGGTTCGCCAGCGGTCTTGGCGCGGGTGGTGGGGTTCGCCATCGGTCTTGGCGCGGGTGGTGGGGTTCGCCAGCGGTCTTGGCGCGGGTGGTGGGGTTCGCCAGCGGTCTTGGCGCGGGTGGTGGGGTTCGCCAGCGGTCTTGGCGCGGGTGGTGGGGTTCGCCAGCGGTCTTGGCGCGGGTGGTGGGGTTCGCCAGCGGTCTTGGCGCGGGTGGTGGGGTTCGCCAGCGGTCTTGGCGCGGGTGGTGGGGTTCGCCAGCGGTCTTGGCGCGGGTGGTGGGGTTCGCCAGCGGTCTTGGCGCGGGGGGTGGGGTTCGCCAGCGGTCTTGGCGCGGGTGGTGGGGTTCGCCAGCGGTCTTGGCGCGGGTGGTGGGGTTCGCCAGCGGTCTTGGCGCGGGTGGTGGGGTTCGCCAGCGGTCTTGGCGCGGGTGGTGGGGTTCGCCAGCGGTCTTGGCCCGGGTGGTGGGGTTCGCCAGCGGTCTTGGCGCGGGTGGTGGGGTTCGCCAGCGGTCTTGGCGCGGGTGGTGGGGTTCGCCAGCGGTCTTGGCGCGGGTGGTGGGGTTCGCCAGCGGTCTTGGCGCGGGTGGTGGGGTTCGCCAGCGGTCTTGGCGCGGGTGGTGGGGTTCGCCAGCGGTCTTGGCGCGGGTGGTGGGGTTCGCCAGCGGTCTTGGCGCGGGTGGTGGGGTTCGCCAGCGGTCTTGGCGCGGGTGGTGGGGTTCGCCAGCGGTCTTGGCGCGGGTGGTGGGGTTCGCCAGCGGTCTTGGCGCGGGTGGTGGGGTTCGCCAGCGGTCTTGGCGCGGGTGGTGGGGTTCGCCAGCGGTCTTGGCGCGGGTGGTGGGGTTCGCCAGCGGTCTTGGCGCGGGTGGTGGGGTTCGCCAGCGGTCTTGGCGCGGGTGGTGGGGTTCGCCAGCGGTCTTGGCGCGGGTGGTGGGGTTCGCCAGCGGTCTTGGCGCGGGTGGTGGGGTTCGCCAGCGGTCTTGGCCCGGGTGGTGGGGTTCGCCAGCGGTCTTGGCGCGGGTGGTGGGGTTCGCCAGCGGTCTTGGCGCGGGTGGTGGGGTTCGCCAGCGGTCTTTGCGCGGGTGGTGGGGTTCGCCAGTGGTCTTGGCGCGGGTGGTGGGGTTCGCCAGCGGTCTTGGCGCGGGTGGTGGGGTTCGCCCGCGGTCTTGGCGGGGGTGGGGGGGTTCGCCAGCGGTCTTGGCGCGGGTGGTGGGGTTCGCCAGCGGTCTTGGCGCGGGTGGTGGGGTTCGCCAGCGGTCTTGGCGCGGGTGGTGGAGTTCGTCAGCGGTCTTGGCGCGGGTGGTGGGGTTCGCCAGCGGTCTTGGCGCGGGTGGTGGGGTTCGCCAGCGGTCTTGGCGCGGGTGGTGGGGTTCGCCAGCGGTCTTGGCGCGGGTGGTGGGGTTCGCCAGCGGTCTTGGCGCGGGTGGTGGGGTTCGCCAGCGGTCTTGGCGCGGGTGGTGGGGTTCGCCAGCGGTCTTGGCGCGGGTGGTGGGGTTCGCCAGCGGTCTTGGCGCGGGTGGTGGGGTTCGCCAGCGGTCTTGGCGCGGGTGGTGGGGTTCGCCAGCGGTCTTGGCGCGGGTGGTGGGGTTCGCCAGCGGTCTTGGCGCGGGTGGTGGGGTTCGCCAGCGGTCTTGGCGCGGGTGGTGGGGTTCGCCAGCGGTCTTGGCGCGGGTGGTGGGGTTCGCCAGCGGTCTTGGCGCGGGTGGTGGGGTTCGCCAGCGGTCTTGGCGCGGGTGGTGGGGTTCGCCAGCGGTCTTGGCGCGGGTGGTGGGGTTCGCCAGCGGTCTTGGCGCGGGTGGTGGGGTTCGCCAGCGGTCTTGTCGCGGGTGGTGGGGTTCGCCAGCGGTCTTGGCGCGGGTGGTGGGGTTCGCCAGCGGTCTTGGCGCGGGTGGTGGGGTTCGCCAGCGGTCTTGGCGCGGGTGGTGGGGTTCGCCAGCGGTCTTGGCGCGGGTGGTGGGTTTCGCCAGCGGTCTTGGCGCGGGTGGTGGGGTTCGCCAGCGGTCTTGGCGCGGGTGGTGGGGTTCGCCAGCGGTCTTGGCGCGGGTGGTGGGGTTCGCCAGCGGTCTTGGCGCGGGTGGTGGGGTTCGCCAGCGGTCTTGGCGCGGGTGGTGGGGTTCGCCAGCGGTCTTGGCGCGGGTGGTGGGGTTCGCCAGCGGTCTTGGCGCGGGTGGTGGGGTTCGCCAGCGGTCTTGGCGCGGGTGGTGGGGTTCGCCAGCGGTCTTGGCCCGGGTGGTGGGGTTCGCCAGCGGTCTTGGCGCGGGTGGTGGGGTTCGCCAGCGGGGTTGGCGCGGGTGGTGGGGTTCGCCAGCGGTCTTGGCGCGGGTGGTGGGGTTCGCCAGCGGTCTTGGCGCGGGTGGTGGGGTTCGCCAGCGGTCTTGGCGCGGGTGGTGGGGTTCGCCAGCGGTCTTGGCGCGGGTGGTGGGGTTCGCCAGCGGTCTTGGCGCGGGTGGTGGGGTTCGCCAGCGGTCTTGGCGCGGGTGGTGGGGTTCGCCAGCGGTCTTGGCGCGGGTGGTGGGGTTCGCCAGCGGTCTTGGCGCGGGTGGTGGGGTTCGCCAGCGGTCTTGGCCCGGGTGGTGGGGTTCGCCAGCGGTCTTGGCGCGGGTGGTGGGGTTCGCCAGCGGTCTTGGCGCGGGTGGTGGGGTTCGCCAGCGGTCTTGGCGCGGGTGGTGGGGTTCGCCAGCGGTCTTGGCGCGGGTGGTGGGGTTCGCCAGCGGTCTTGGCGCGGGTGGTGGGGTTCGCCAGCGGTCTTGGCGCGGGTGGTGGGGTTCGCCAGCGGTCTTGGCGCGGGTGGTGGGGTTCGCCAGCGGTCTTGGCGCGGGTGGTGGGGTTCGCCAGCGGTCTTGGCGCGGGTGGTGGGGTTCGCCAGCGGTCTTGGCGCGGGTGGTGGCGTTCGCCAGCGGTCTTGGCGCGGGTGGTGGGGTTCGCCAGCGGTCTTGGCGCGGGTGGTGGGGTTCGCCAGCGGTCTTGGCGCGGGTGGTGGGGTTCGCCAGCGGTCTTGGCGCGGGTGGTGGGGTTCGCCAGCGGTCTTGGCGCGGGTGGTGGGGTTCGCCAGCGGTCTTGGCGCGGGTGGTGGGGTTCGCCAGCGGTCTTGGCGCGGGTGGTGGGGTTCGCCAGCGGTCTTGGCGCGGGTGGTGGGGTTCGCCAGCGGTCTTGGCGCGGGTGGTGGGGTTCGCCAGAGGTCTTGGCGCGGGTGGTGGGGTTCGCCAGCGGTCTTGGCGCGGGTGGTGGGGTTCGCCAGCGGTCTTGGCGCGGGTGGTGGGGTTCGCCAGCGGTCTTGGCGCGGGTGGTGGGGTTCGCCAGCGGTCTTGGCGCGGGTGGTGGGGTTCGCCAGCGGTCTTGGCGCGGGTGGTGGGGTTCGCCAGCGGTCTTGGCGCGGGTGGTGGGGTTCGCCAGCGGTCTTGGCGCGGGTGGTGGGGTTCGCCAGCGGTCTTGGCGCGGGTGGTGGGGTTCGCCAGCGGTCTTGGCGCGGGTGGTGGGGTTCGCCAGCGGTCTTGGCGCGGGTGGTGGGGTTCGCCTGCGGTCTTGGCGCGGGTGGTGGGGTTCGCCAGCGGTCTTGGCGCGGGTGGTGGGGTTCGCCAGCGTTCTTGGCGCGGGTGGTGGGGTTCGCCAGCGGTCTTGGCGCGGGTGGTGGGGTTCGCCAGCGGTCTTGGCGCGGGGGGTGGGGTTCGCCAGCGGTCTTGGCGCGGGTGGTGGGGTTCGCAAGCGGTCTTGGCGCGGGTGGTGGGGTTCGCCAGCGGTCTTGGCGCGGGTGGTGGGGTTCGCCAGCGGTCTTGGCGCGGGTGGTGGGGTTCGCCAGCGGTCTTGGCGCGGGTGGTGGGGTTCGCCAGCGGTCTTGGCGCGGGTGGTGGGGTTCGCCAGAGGTCTTGGCGCGGGTGGTGGGGTTCGCCAGAGGTCTTGGCGCGGGTGGTGGGGTTCGCCAGCGGTCTTGGCGCGGGTGGTGGGGTTCGCCAGCGGTCTTGGCGCGGGTGGTGGGGTTCGCCAGCGGTCTTGGCGCGGGTGGTGGGGTTCGCCAGCGGTCTTGGCGCGGGTGGTGGGGTTCGCCAGCGGTCTTGGCGCGGGTGTTGGGGTTCGCCAGAGGTCTTGGCGCGGGTGGTGGGGTTCGCCAGCGGTCTTGGCGCGGGTGGTGGGGTTCGCCAGCGGTCTTGGCGCGGGTGGTGGGGTTCGCCAGCGGTCTTGGCGCGGGTGGTGGGGTTCGCCAGCGGTCTTGGCGCGGGTGGTGGGGTTCGCCAGCGGTCTTGGCGCGGGTGGGGGGGTTCGCCAGCGGTCTTGGCGCGGGTGGTGGGGTTCGCCAGCGGTCTTGGCGCGGGTGGTGGGGTTCGCCAGCGGTCTTGGCGCGGGTGGTGGGGTTCGCCAGCGGTCTTGGCGCGGGTGGTGGGGTTCGCCAGCGGTCTTGGCCCGGGTGGTGGGGTTCGCCAGCGGTCTTGGCGCGGGTGGTGGGGTTCGCCAGCGGTCTTGGCGCGGGTGGTGGGGTTCGCCAGCGGTCTTGGCGCGGGTGGTGGGGTTCGCCAGCGGTCTTGGCGCGGGTGGTGGGGTTCGCCAGCGGTCTTGGCGCGGGTGGTGGGGTTCGCCAGCGGTCTTGGCGCGGGTGGTGGGGTTCGCCAGCGGTCTTGGCGCGGGTGGTGGGGTTCGCCAGCGGTCTTGGCCCGGGTGGTGGGGTTCGCCAGCGGTCTTGGCGCGGGTGGTGGGGTTCGCCAGCGGTCTTGGCGCGGGTGGTGGGGTTCGCCAGCGGTCTTGGCCCGGGTGGTGGGGTTCGCCAGCGGTCTTGGCGCGGGTGGTGGGGTTCGCCAGCGGTCTTGGCGCGGGTGGTGGGGTTCGCCAGCGGTCTTGGCGCGGGTGGTGGGGTTCGCCAGCGGTCTTGGCGCGGGTGGTGGGGTTCGCCAGCGGTCTTGGCGCGGGTGGTGGGGTTCGCCAGCGGTCTTGGCGCGGGTGGTGGGGTTCGCCAGCGGTCTTGGCGCGGGTGGTGGGGTTCGCCAGCGGTCTTGGCGCGGGTGGTGGGGTTCGCCAGCGGTCTTGGCGCGGGTGGTGGGGTTCGCCAGCGGTCTTGGCGCGGGTGGTGGGGTTCGCCAGCGGTCTTGGCGCGGGTGGTGGGGTTCGCCAGCGGTCTTGGCGCGGGTGGTGGGGTTCGCCAGCGGTCTTGGCGCGGGGGGTGGGGTTCGCCAGCGGTGTTGGCGCGGGTGGGGGGGTTCGCCAGCGGTCTTGGCGCGGGTGGTGGGGTTCGCCAGCGGTCTTGGCGCGGGTGGTGGGGTTCGCCAGCGGTCTTGGCGCGGGTGGTGGGGTTCGCCAGCGGTCTTGGCGCGGGTGGTGGGGTTCGCCAGCGGTCTTGGCGCGGGTGGTGGGGTTCGCCAGCGGTCTTGGCGCGGGTGGTGGGGTTCGCCAGCGGTCTTGGCGCGGGTGGTGGGGTTCGCCAGCGGTCGTGGCGCGGGTGGTGGGGTTCGCCAGCGGTCTTGGCGCGGGTGGTGGGGTTCGCCAGCGGTCTTGGCGCGGGTGGTGGGGTTCGCCAGCGGTCTTGGCGCGGGTGGTGGGGTTCGCCAGCGGTCTTGGCGCGGGTGGTGGGGTTCGCCAGCGGTCTTGGCGCGGGTGGTGGGGTTCGCCAGCGGTCTTGGCGCGGGTGGTGGGGTTCGCCAGCGGTCTTGGCGCGGGGGGTGGGGTTCGCCAGCGGTCTTGGCGCGGGTGGTGGGGTTCGCCAGCGGTCTTGGCGCGGGTGGTGGGGTTCGCCAGCGGTCTTGGCGCGGGTGGTGGGGTTCGCCAGCGGTCTTGGCGCGGTGGATGCGTATCGCCAGCGGTCTTGGCGCGGGTGGTGGGTTTCGCCAGCGGTCTTGGCGCGGGTGGTGGGGTTCGCCAGCGGTCTTGGCGCGGGTGGTGGGGTTCGCCAGCGGTCTTGGCGCGGGTGGTGGGGTTCGCCAGCGGTCTTGGCGCGGGTGGTGGGGTTCGCCAGCGGTCTTGGCGCGGGTGGTGGGGTTCGCCAGCGGTCTTGGCGCGGGTGGTGGGGTTCGCCAGCGGTCTTGGCGCGGGTGGTGGGGTTCGCCAGCGGTCTTGGCGCGGGTGGTGGGGTTCGCCAGCGGTCTTGGCGCGGGTGGTGGGGTTCGCCAGCGGTCTTGGCGCGGGTGGTGGGGTTCGCCAGCGGTCTTGGCGCGGGTGGTGGGGTTCGCCAGCGGTCTTGGCGCGGGGGGTGGGGATCGCCAGCGGTCTTGGCGCGGGTGGTGCGGTTCGCCAGCGGTCTTGGCGCGGGTGGTGGGGTTCGCCAGCGGTCTTGGCGCGGGTGGTGGGGTTCGCCAGCGGTCTTGGCGCGGGTGGTGGGGTTCGCCAGCGGTCTTGGCGCGGGTGGTGGGGTTCGCCAGCGGTCTTGGCGCGGGTGGTGGGGTTCGCCAGCGGTCTTGGCGCGGGTGGTGGGGTTCGCCAGCGGTCTTGGCGCGGGTGGTGGGGTTCGCCAGCGCTCTTGGCGCGGGTGGTGGGGTTCGCCAGCGGTCTTGGCGCGGGTGGTGGGGTTCGCCAGCGGTCTTGGCGCGGGTGGTGGGGTTCGCCAGCGGTCTTGGCGCGGGTGGTGGGGTTCGCCAGCGGTCTTGGCGCGGGTGGTGGGGTTCGCCAGCGGTCTTGGCGTGGGTGGTGGGGTTCGCCAGCGGACTTGGCGCGGGTGGTGGGGTTCGCCAGCGGTCTTGGCGCGGGTGGTGGGGTTCGCCAGCGGTCTTGGCGCGGGTGGTGGGGTTCGCCAGCGGTCTTGGCGCGGGTGGTGGGGTTCGCCAGCGGTCTTGGCGCGGGTGGTGGGGTTCGCCAGCGGGCTTGGCGGGGGTGGTGGTGTTCGCCAGCGGTCTTGCCGCGGGTGGTGGGGTTCAACAGCGGTCTTGGCCCGGGTGGTGGGGTTCGCCACCGGTCTTGGCGCGGGTGGTGGGGTTCGCCAGCGGTCTTGGCGCGGGTGGTGGGGTTCGCCAGCGGTCTTGGCGCGGGTGGTGGGGTTCGCCAGCGGTCTTGGCGCGGGTGGTGGGGTTCGCCAGCGGTCATGTCGCGGGTGGTGGGGTTCGCCAGCGGTCTTGGCGCGGGTGGTGGGGTTCGCCAGCGTTCTTGGCGCGGGTGGTGGGGTTCGCCAGCGGTCTTGGCGCGGGTGGTGGGGTTCGCCAGCGGTCTTGGCGCGGGTGGTGGGGTTCGCCAGCGGTCTTGGCGCGGGTGGTGGGGTTCGCCAGCGGTCTTGGCGCGGGTGGTGGGGTTCGCCAGCGGTCTTGGCGCGGGTGGTGGGGTTCGCCAGCGGTCTTGGCGCGGGAGGTGGGGTTCCCCAGCGGTCTTCGCGCGGTAGGTGGGGTTCGCCAGCGGTCTTGGCGCGGGTGGTGGGGTTCGCCAGCGGTCTTGGCGCGGGTGGTGGGGTTCGCCAGCGGTCTTGGCGCGGGTGGTGGGGTTCGCCAGCGGTCTTGGCGCGGGTGGTGGGGTTCGCCTGCGGTCTTGGCGCGGGTGGTGGGGTTCGCCAGCGGTCTTGGCGCGGGTGGTGGGGTTCGCCAGCGGTCTTGGCGCGGGTGGTGGGGTTCGCCAGCGGTCTTGGCGCGGGTGGTGGGGTTCGCCAGCGGTCTTGGCGCGGGTGGTGGGGTTCGCCAGCGGTCTTGGCGCGGGTGGTGGGGTTCGCCAGCGGTCTTGGCGCGGGTGGTGGGGTTCGCCAGCGGACTTGGCGCGGGTGGTGGGGTTCGCCAGCGGTCTTGGCGCGGGTGGTGGGGTTCGCCAGCGGTCTTGGCGCGGGTGGTGGGGTTCGCCAGCGGTCTTGGCGCGGGTGGTGGGGTTCGCCAGCGGTCTTGGCGCGGGTGGTGGGGTTCGCCAGCGGTCTTGGCGCGGGTGGTGGGGTTCGCCAGCGGTCTTGGCGCGGGTGGTGGGGTTCGCCAGCGGTCTTGGCGCGGGTGGTGGGGTTCGCCAGCGGTCTTGGCGCGGGTGGTGGGGTTCGCCAGCGGTCTTGGCGCGGGTGGTGGGGGTCGCCAGCGGTCTTGGCGCGGGTGGTGGGGTTCGCCAGCGGTCTTGGCGCGGGTGGTGGGGTTCGCCAGCGGTCTTGGCGCGGGTGGTGGGGTTCGCCAGCGGTCTTGGCGCGGGTGGTGGGGTTCGCCAGCGGTCTTGGCGCGGGTGGTGGGGTTCGCCAGCGGTCTTGGCGCGGGTGGTGGGGTTCGCCAGCGGTCTTGGCGCGGGTGGTGGGGTTCGCCAGCGGTCTTGGCGCGGGTGGTGGGGTTCGCCAGCGGTCTTGGCGCGGGTGGTGGGGTTCGCCAGCGGTCTTGGCGCGGGTGGTGGGGTTCGCCAGCGGTCTTGGCGCGGGTGGTGGGGTTCGCCTGCGGTCTTGGCGCGGGTGGTGGGGTTCGCCAGCGGTCTTGGCGCGGGTGGTGGGGTTCGCCAGCGGTCTTGGCGCGGGTGGTGGGGTTCGCCAGCGGTCTTGGCGCGGGTGGTGGGGTTCGCCAGCGGTCTTGGCGCGGGTGGTGGGGTTCGCCAGCGGTCTTGGCGCGGGTGGTGGGGTTCGCCAGCAGTCTTGGCGCGGGTGGTGGGGTTCGCCAGCGGTCTTGGCGCGGGTGGTGGGGTTCGCCAGCGGTCTTGGCGCGGGTGGTGGGGTTCGCCAGCGGTCTTGGCGCGGGTGGTGGGGTTCGCCCGCGGTCGTGGCGCGGGTGGTGGGGTTCGCCAGCGGTCTTGGCGCGGGTGGTGGGGTTCGCCAGCGGTCTTGGCGCGGGTGGTGGGGTTCGCCAGCGGTCTTGGCGCGGGTGGTGGGGTTCGCCAGCGGTCTTGGCGCGGGTGGTGGGGTTCGCCAGCGGTCTTGGCGCGGGTGGTGGGGTTCGCCAGCGGTCTTGGCGCGGGTGGTGGGGTTCGCCAGCGGTCTTGGCGCGGGAGGTGGGGTTCGCCAGCGGTCTCGGCGCGGGTGGTGGGGTTCGCCAGCGGTCTTGGCGCGGGTGGTGGGGTTCGCCAGCGGTCTTGGCGCGGGTGGTGGGGTTCGCCAGCGGTCTTGGCGCGGGTGGTGGGGTTCGCCAGCGGTCTTGGCGCGGGTGGTGGGGTTCGCCAGCGGTCTTGGCGCGGGTGGTGGGGTTCGCCAGCGGTCTTGGCGCGGGTGGTGGGGTTCGCCAGCGGTCTTGGCGCGGGTGGTGGGGTTCGCCAGCGGTCTTGGCGCGGGTGGTGGGGTTCGCCAGCGGTCTTGGCGCGGGTGGTGGGGTTCGCCAGCGGTCTTGGCGCGGGTGGTGGGGTTCGCCAGCGGTCTTGGCCCGGGTGGTGGGGTTCGCCAGCGGTCTTGGCGCGGGTGGTGGGGTTCGCCAGCGGTCTTGGCGCGGGTGGTGGGGTTCGCCAGCGGTCTTGGCGCGGGTGGTGGGGTTCGCCAGCGGTCTTGGCGCGGGTGGTGGGGTTCGCCAGCGGTCTTGGCGCGGGTGGTGGGGTTCGCCAGCGGTCTTGGCGCGGGTGGTGGGGTTCGCCAGCGGTCTTGGCGCGGGTGGTGGGGTTCGCCAGCGGTCTTGGCGCGGGTGGTGGGGTTCGCCAGCGGTCTTGGCCCGGGTGGTGGGGTTCGCCAGCGGTCTTGGCGCGGGTGGTGGGGTTCGCCAGCGGTCTTGGCGCGGGTGGTGGGGTTCGCCAGCGGTCTTGGCGCGGGTGGTGGGGTTCGCCAGCGGTCTTGGCGCGGGTGGTGGGGTTCGCCAGCGGTCTTGGCGCGGGTGGTGGGGTTCGCCAGCGGTCTTGGCGCGGGTGGTGGGGTTCGCCAGCGGTCTTGGCGCGGGTGGTGGGGTTCGCCAGCGGTCTTGGCGCGGGTGGCGGGGTTCGCCAGCGGTCTTGGCGCGGGTGGTGGGGTTCGCCAGCGGTCTTGGCGCGGGTGGTGGGGTTCGCCAGCGGTCTTGGCGCGGGTGGTGGGGTTCGCCAGCGGTCTTGGCGCGGGTGGTGGGGTTCGCCAGCGGTCTTGGCCGGGTGGTGGGGTTCGCCAGGGGTCTTGGCGCGGGTGGTGGGGTTCGCCAGCGGTCTTGGCGCGGGTGGTGGGGTTCGCCAGCGGTCTTGGCGCGGGTGGTGGGGTTCGCCAGCGGTCTTGGCGCGGGTGGTGGGGTTCGCCAGCGGTCTTGGCGCGGGTGGTGGGGTTCGCCAGCGGTCTTGGCGCGGGTGGTGGGGTTCGCCAGCGGTCTTGGCGCGGGTGGTGGGGTTCGCCAGCGGTCTTGGCGCGGGTTGTGGGGTTCGCCAGCGGTCTTGGCGCGGGTGGTGGGGTTCGCCAGCGGTCTTGGCGCGAGTGGTGGGGTTCGCCAGCGGTCTTGGCGCGGGTGGTGGGGTTCGCCAGCGGTCTTGGCGCGGGTGGTGGGGTTCGCCAGCGGTCTTGGCGCGGGTGGTGGGGTTCGCCAGCGGTCTTGGCGCGGGTGGTGGGGTTCGCCAGCGGTCTTGGCGCGGGTGGTGGGGTGCGCCAGCGGTCTTGGCGCGGGTGGTGGGGTTCGCCAGCGGTCTTGGCGCGGGTGGTGGGGTTCGCCAGCGGTCTTGGCGCGGGTGGTGGGGTTCGCCAGCGGTCTTGGCGCGGGTGGTGGGGTTCGCCAGCGGTCTTGGCGCGGGTGGTGGGGTTCGCCAGCGGTCTTGGCGCGGGTGGTGGGGTTCGCCAGTGGTCTTGGCGCGGGTGGTGGGGTTCGCCAGCGGTCTTGGCGCGGGTGGTGGGGTTCGCCAGCGGTCTTGGCGCGGGTGGTGGGGTTCGCCAGCGGTCTTGGCGCGGGTGGTGGGGTTCGCCAGCGGTCTTGGCGCGGGTGGTGGGGTTCGCCAGCGGTCTTGGCGCGGGTGGTGGGGTTCGCCAGCGGTCTTGGAGCGGGTGGTGGGGTTCGCCAGCGGTCTTGGCGCGGGTGGTGGGGTTCGGCAGCGGTCTTGGCGCGGGTGGTGGGGTTCGCCAGCGGTCTTGGCGCGGGTGGTGGGGTTCGCCAGCGGTCTTGGTGCGGGTGGTGGGGTTCGCCAGCGGTCTTGGCGCGGGTGGTGGGGTTCGCCAGCGGTCTTGGCGCGGGTGGTGGGGTTCGCCAGCGGTCTTGGCGCGGGTGGTGGGGTTCGCCAGCGGTCTTGGCGCGGGTGGTGGGGTTCGCCAGCGGTCTTGGCGCGGGTGGTGGGGTTCGCCAGCGGTCTTGGCGCGGGTGGTGGGGTTCGCCAGCGGTCTTGGCGCGGGTGGTGGGGTTCGCCAGCGGTCTTGGCGCGGGTGGTGGGGTTCGCCAGCGGTCTTGGCGCGGGTGGTGGGGTACGCCAGCGGTCTTGGCGCGGGTGGTGGTGTTCGCCAGCGGTCTTGGCGCGGGTGGTGGGGTTCGCCAGCGGTCTTGGCGCGGGTGGTGGGGTTCGCCAGCGGTCTTGGCGCGGGTGGTGGGGTTCGCCAGCGGTCTTGGCGCGGGTGGTGGGGTTCGCCAGCGGTCTTGGCGCGGGTGGTGGGGTTCGCCAGCGGTCTTGGCGCGGGTGGTGGGGTTCGCCAGCGGTCTTGGCGCGGGTGGAGGGGTTCGCCAGCGGTCTTGGCGCGGGTGGTGGGGTTCGCCAGCGGTCTTGGCGCGGGTGGTGGGGTTCGCCAGCGGTCTTGGCGCGGGTGGTGGGGTTCGCCAGCGGTCTTGGCGCGACTGGTGGGGTTCGCCAGCGGTCTTGGCGCGGGTGGTGGGGTTCGCCAGCGGTCTTGGCGCGGGTGGTGGGGTTCGCCAGCGGTCTTGGCGCGGGTGGTGGGGTTCGCCAGCGGTCTTGGCGCGGGTGGTGGGGTTCGCCAGCGGTCTTGGCGCGGGTGGTGGGGTTCGCCAGCGGTCTTGGCGCGGGTGGTGGGGTTCGCCAGCGGTCTTGGCGCGGCTGGTGGGGCACGCCAGCGGTCTTGGCGCGGGTGGTGGGGTTCGCCAGCGGTCTTGGCGCGGGTGGTGGGGTTCGCCAGCGGTCTTGGCGCGGGTGGTGGGGTTCGCCAGCGGTCTTGGCGCGGGTGGTGGGGTTCGCCAGCGGTCTTGGCGCGGGTGGTGGGGTTCGCCAGCGGTCTTGGCGCGGGTGGTGGGGTTCGCCAGGTGGCTTGGCGCGGGTGGTGGGGGTCGCCAGCGGGCTTGGCGCGGGTGGTGGGGTTCGCCAGCGGTCTTGGCGCGGGTGGTGGGGTTCGCCAGCGGTCTTGGCGCGGGTGGTGGGGTTCGCCAGCGGTCTTGGCGCGGGTGGTGGGGTTCGCCAGCGGTCTTGGCGCGGGTGGTGGGGTTCGCCAGCGGTCTTGGCGCGGGTGGTGGGGTTCGCCAGCGGTCTTGGCGCGGGTGGTGGGGTTCGCCAGCGGTCTTGGCGCGGGTGGTGGGGTTCGCCAGCGGTCTTGGCGCGGGTGGTGGGGTTCGCCAGCGGTCTTGGCGCGGGTGGTGGGGTTCGCCAGCGGTCTTGGCGCGGGTGGTGGGGTTCGCCAGCGGTCTTGGCGCGGGTGGTGGGGTTCGCCAGCGGTCTTGGCGCGGGTGGTGGGGTTCGCCAGCGGTCTTGGCGCGGGTGGTGGGGTTCGGCATCGGGGTTGGCGCGGGTGGTGGGGTTCGCCAGCGGTCTTGGCGCGGGTGGTGGGGTTCGCCAGCGGTCTTGGCGCGGGTGGTGGGGTTCGCCAGCGGTCTTGGCGCGGGTGGTGGGGTTCGCCAGCGGTCTTGGCGCGGGTGGTGGGGTTCGCCAGCGGTCTTGGCGCGGGTGGTGGGGTTCGCCAGCGGTCTTGGCGCGGGTGGTGGGGTTCGCCAGCGGTCTTGGCGCGGGTGGTGGGGTTCGCCAGCGGTCTTGGCGCGGGTGGTGGGGTTCGCCAGCGGTCTTGGCGCGGGTGGTGGGGTTCGCCAGCGGTCTTGGCGCGGGTGGTGGGGTTCGCCAGCGGTCTTGGCGCGGGTGGTGGGGTTCGCCAGCGGTCTTGGCGCGGGTGGTGGGGTTCGCCAGGGGTCTGGGCGCGGGTGGTGGGGTTCGCCAGCCGTCTTGGCGCGGGTGGTGGGGTTCGCCAGCGGTCTTGGCGCGGGTGGTGGGGTTCGCCACCGGACTCGGCGCGGGTGGTGGGGTTCGCCAGCGGTCTTGGCGCGGGTGGTGGGGTTCGCCAGCGGTCTTGGCGCGGGTGGTGGGGTTCGCCAGCGGTCTTGGCGCGGGTGGTGGGGTTCGCCAGCGGTCTTGTGGCGGGTGGGGTGGTTCGCCAGCGGTCTTGGCGCGGGTGGTGCGGTTCGCCAGCGGACTTGGCGCGGGTGGAGGGGTTCGCCAGCGGTCTAGGCGCGGGTGGTGGGGTTCGCCAGCGGTCTTGGCGCGGGTGGTGGGGTTCGCCAGCGGTCTTGGCGCGGGTGGTGGGTTTCGCCCGCGGTCTTGGCGCGGGTGGTGGGGTTCGCCAGCGGTCTTGGCGCGGGTGGTGGGGTTCGCCAGCGGTCTTGGCGCGGGTGGTGGGGTTCGCCAGCGGTCTTGGCGCGGGTGGTGGGGTTCGCCAGCGGTCTTGGCGCGGGTGGTGGGGTTCGCCAGCGGTCTTGGCGCGGGTGGTGGGGTTCGGCAGCGGTCTTGGCGCGGGTGGTGGGGTTCGCCAGCGGTCTTGGCGCGGGTGGTGGGGTTCGCCAGCGGTCTTGGCGCGGGTGGTGGGGTTCGCCAGCGGTCTTGGCGCGGGTGGTGGGGTTCGCCAGCGGTCTTGGCGCGGGTGGTGGGGTTCGCCAGCGGTCTTGGCGCGGGTGGTGGGGTTCGCCAGCGGTCTTGGCGCGGGTGGTGGGGTTCGCCAGCGGTCTTGGCACGGGTGGTGGGGTTCGCCAGCGGTCTTGGCGCGGGTGGTGGGGTTCGCCAGCGGTCTTGGCGCGGGTGGTGGGGTTCGCCAGCGGTCTTGGCGCGGGTGGTGGGGTTCGCCAGCGGTCTTGGCGCGGGTGGTGGGGTTCGGCAGCGGTCTTGGCGCGGGTGGTGGGGTTCGGCAGCGGTCTTGGCGCGGGTGGTGGGGTTCGCCAGCGGTCTTGGCGCGGGTGGTGGGGTTCGCCAGCGGTCTTGGCGCGGGTGGTGGGGTTCGCCAGCGGTCTTGGCGCGGGTGGTGGGGTTCGCCAGCGGTCTTGGCGCGGGTGGTGGGGTTCGCCAGCGGTCTTGGCGCGGGTGGTGGGGTTCGCCAGCGGTCTTGGCGCGGGTGGTGGGGTTCGGCAGCGGTCTTGGCGCGGGTGGTGGGGTTCGCCAGCGGTCTTGGCGCGGGTGGTGGGGTTCGCCAGCGGTCTTGGCGCGGGTGGTGGGGTTCGCCAGCGGTCTTGGCGCGGGTGGTGGGGTTCGGCAGCGGTCTTGGCGCGGGTGGTGGGGTTCGCCAGCGGTCTTGGCGCGGGTGGTGGGGTTCGCCAGCGGTCTTGGCGCGGGTGGTGGGGTTCGGCAGCGGTCTTGGCGCGGGTGGTGGGGTTCGCCAGCGGTCTTGGCGCGGGTGGTGGGGTTCGCCAGCGGTCTTGGCGCGGGTGGTGGGGTTCGCCAGCGGTCTTGGCCCGGGTGGTGGGGTTCGCCAGCGGTCTTGGAGCGGGTGGTGGGGTTCGCCAGCGGTCTTGGCGCGGGTGGTGGGGTTCGGCAGCGGTCTTGGCGCGGGTGGTGGGGTTCGCCAGCGGTCTTGGCGCGGGTGGTGGGGTTCGCCAGCGGTCTTGGCGCGGGTGGTGGGGTTCGCCAGCGGTCTTGGCGCGGGTGGTGGGGTTCGCCAGCGGTCTTGGCGCGGGTGGTGGGGTTCGCCAGCGGTCTTGGCGCGGGTGGTGGGGTTCGCCAGCGGTCTTGGCGCGGGTGGTGGGGTTCGCCAGCGGTCTTGGCGCGGGTGGTGGGGTTCGCCAGCGGTCTTGGCGCGGGTGGTGGGGTTCGCCAGCGGTCTTGGCGCGGGTGGTGGGGTTCGCCAGCGGTCTTGGCGCGGGTGGTGGGGTTCGCCAGCGGTCTTGGCGCGGGTGGTGGGGTTCGCCAGCGGTCTTGGCGCGGGTCGTGGGGTTCGCCAGCGGTCTTGGCGCGGGTGGTGGGGTTCGCCAGCGGTCTTGGCCCGGGTGGTGGGGTTCGCAAGCGGTCTTGGCGCGGGTGGTGGGGTTCGCCAGCGGTCTTGGCGCGGGTGGTGGGGTTCGCCAGCGGTCTTGGCGCGGGTGGTGGGGTTCGCCAGCGGTCTTGGCGCGGGTGGTGGGGTTCGCCAGCGGTCTTGGCGCGGGTGGTGGGGTTCGCCAGCGGTCTTGGCGCGGGTGGTGGGGTTCGGCAGCGGTCTTGGCGCGGGTGGTGGGGTTCGCCAGCGGTCTTGGCGCGGGTGGTGGGGTTCGCCAGCGGTCTTGGCGCGGGTGGTGGGGTTCGGCAGCGGTCTTGGCGCGGGTGGTGGGGTTCGCCAGCGGTCTTGGCGCGGGTGGTGGGGTTCGCCAGCGGTCTTGGCGCGGGTGGTGGGGTTCGCCAGCGTGCTTGGCGCGGGTGGTGGGGTTCGCCAGCGGTCTTGGCGCGGGTGGTGGGGTTCGGCAGCGGTCTTGGCGCGGGTGGTGGGGTTCGCCAGCGGTCTTGGCGCGGGTGGTGGGGTTCGCCAGCGGTCTTGGCGCGGGTGGTGGGGTTCGGCAGCGGTCTTGGCGCGGGTGGTGGGGTTCGCCAGCGGTCTTGGCGCGGGTGGTGGGGTTCGGCAGCGGTCTTGGCGCGGGTGGTGGGGTTCGCCAGCGGTCTTGGCGCGGGTGGTGGGGTTCGCCAGCGGTCTTGGCGCGGGTGGTGGGGTTCGCCAGCGGTCTTGGCGCGGGTGGTGGGGTTCGCCAGCGGTCTTGGCGCGGGTGGTGGGGTTCGCCAGCGGTCTTGGCGCGGGTGGTGGGGTTCGCCAGCGGTCTTGGCGCGGGTGGTGGGGTTCGCCAGCGGTCTTGGCGCGGGTGGTGGGGTTCGCCAGCGGTCTTGGCGCGGGTGGTGGGGTTCGCCAGCGGTCTTGGCGCGGGTGGTGGGGTTCGCCAGCGGTCTTGGCGCGGGTGGTGGGGTTCGCCAGCGGTCTTGGCGCGGATGGTGGGGTTCGCCAGCGGTCTTGGCGCGGGTGGTGGGGTTCGCCAGCGGTCTTGGCGCGGGTGGTGGGGTTCGCCAGCGGTCTTGGCGCGGGTGGTGGGGTTCGCCAGCGGTCTTGGCGCGGGTGGTGGGGTTCGCCAGCGGTCTTGGCGCGGGTGGTGGGGTTCGCCAGCGGTCTTGGCGCGGGTGGTGGGGTTCGCCAGCGGTCTTGGCGCGGGAGGTGGGATTCGCCAGCGCTCTTTGCGCGGGAGGTGGGGTTCGCCAGCGGTCTTGGCGCGGGTGGTGGGGTTCGCCAGCGGTCTTGGCGCGGGTGGTGGGGTTCGCCAGCGGTCTTGGCGCGGGTGGTGGGGTTCGCCAGCGGTCTTGGCGCGGGTGGTGGGGTTCGCCAGCGGTCTTGGCGCGGGTGGTGGGGTTCGGCAGCGGTCTTGGCGCGGGTGGTGGGGTTCGCCAGCGGTCTTGGCCCGGGTGGTGGGGTTCGCCAGCGGTCTTGGCGCGGGTGGTGGGGTTCGCCAGCGGTCTTGGCGCGGGTGGTGGGGTTCGCCAGCGGTCTTGGCGCGGGTGGTGGGGTTCGCCAGCGGTCTTGGCGCGGGTGGTGGGGTTCGCCAGCGGTCTTGGCGCGGGTGGTGGGGTTCGCCAGCGGTCTTGGCGCGGGTGGTGGGGTTCGCCAGCGGTCTTGGCGCGGGTGGTGGGGTTCGCCAGCGGTCTTGGCGCGGGTGGTGGGGTTCGCCAGCGGTCTTGGCGCGGGTGGTGGGGTTCGCCAGCGGTCTTGGCGCGGGTGGTGGGGTTCGCCAGCGGTCTTGGCGCGGGTGGTGGGGTTCGCCAGCGGTCTTGGCGGGGGGGGTGGGGTTCGCCAGCGGTCTTGGCGCGGGTGGTGGGGTTCGCCAGCGGTCTTGGCGCGGGTGGTGGGGTTCGCCAGCGGTCTTGGCGCGGGTGGTGGGGTTCGCCAGCGGTCTTGGCGCGGGTGGTGGGGTTCGGCAGCGGTCTTGGCGCGGGTGGTGGGGTTCGGCAGCGGTCTTGGCGCGGGTGGTGGGGTTCGCCAGCGGTCTTGGCGCGGGTGGTGGGGTTCGCCAGCGGTCTTGGCGCGGGTGGTGGGGTTCGCCAGCGGTCTTGGCGCGGGTGGTGGGGTTCGCCAGCGGTCTTGGCGCGGGTGGTGGGGTTCGCCAGCGGTCTTGGCGCGGGTGGTGGGGTTCGCCAGCGGTCTTGGCGCGGGTGGTGGGGTTCGCCAGCGGTCTTGGCGCGGGTGGTGGGGTTCGCCAGCGGTCTTGGCGCGGGTGGTGGGGTTCGGCAGCGGTCTTGGCGCGGGTGGTGGGGTTCGCCAGCGGTCTTGGCGCGGGTGGTGGGGTTCGCCAGCGGTCTTGGCGCGGGTGGTGGGGTTCGCCAGCGGTCTTGGCGCGGGTGGTGGGGTTCGCCAGCGGTCTTGGCGCGGGTGGTGGGGTTCGCCAGCGGTCTTGGCGCGGGTGGTGGGGTTCGCCAGCGGTCTTGGCGCGGGTGGTGGGGTTCGCCAGCGGTCTTGGCGCGGGTGGTGGGGTTCGCCAGCGGTCTTGGCGCGGGTGGTGGGGTTCGCCAGCGGTCTTGGCGCGGGTGGTGGGGTTCGCCAGCGGTCTTGGCGCGGGTGGTGGGGTTCGCCAGCGGTCTTGGCGCGGGTGGTGGGGTTCGCCAGCGGTCTTGGCGCGGGTGGTGGGGTTCGCCAGCGGTCTTGGCGCGGGTGGTGGGGTTCGCCAGCGGTCTTGGCGCGGGTGGTGGGGTTCGCCAGCGGTCTTGGCGCGGGTGGTGGGGTTCGGCAGCGGGCTTGGCGCGGGTGGTGGGGTTCGGCAGCGGTCTTGGCGCGGGTGGTGGGGTTCGCCAGCGGTCTTGGCGCGGGTGGTGGGGTTCGCCAGCGGTCTTGGCGCGGGTGGTGGGGTTCGCCAGCGGTCTTGGCCCGGGTGGTGGGGTTCGGCAGCGGTCTTGGCGCGGGTGGTGGGGTTCGCCAGCGGTCTTGGCGCGGGTGGTGGGGTTCGCCAGCGGTCTTGGCGCGGGTGGTGGGGTTCGCCAGCGGTCTTGGCGCGGGTGGTGGGGTTCGGCAGCGGTCTTGGCGCGGGTGGTGGGGTTCGGCAGCGGTCTTGGCGCGGGTGGTGGGGTTCGCCAGCGGTCTTGGCGCGGGTGGTGGGGTTCGGCAGCGGTCTTGGCGCGGGTGGTGGGGTTCGGCAGCGGTCTTGGCCCGGGTGGTGGGGTTCGGCAGCGGTCTTGGCGCGGGTGGTGGGGTTCGCCAGCGGTCTTGGCGCGGGTGGTGGGGTTCAGCAGCGGTCTTGGCGCGGGTGGTGGGGTTCGCCAGCGGTCTTGGCGCGGGTGGTGGGGTTCGGCAGCGGTCTTGGCGCGGGTGGTGGGGTTCGCCAGCGGTCTTGGCGCGGGTGGTGGGGTTCGCCAGCGGTCTTGGCGCGGGTGGTGGGGTTCGCCAGCGGTCTTGGCGCGGGTGGTGGGGTTCGCCAGCGGTCTTGGCGCGGGTGGTGGGGTTCGCCAGCGGTCTTGGCGCGGGTGGTGGGGTTCGCCAGCTGTCTTGGCGCGGGTGGTGGGGTTCGCCAGCGGTCTTGGCGCGGGTGGTGGGGTACATCAGCGGTCTTGGCTCGGGTGGTGTGGTTCGCCAGCTGGCTTGGCGCGGGTGGTGGGGTTCGCCAGCGGTCTTGGCGCGGGTGGTGGGGTTCGGCATCGGGGTTGGCGCGGGTGGTGGGGTTCGCCAGCGGGCTTGGCGCGGGTGGTGGGGTTCGCCAGCGGTCTTGGCGCGGGTGGTGGGGTTCGCCAGCGGTCTTGGCGCGGGTGGTGGGGTTCGCCAGCGGTCTTGGCGCGGGTGGTGGGGTTCGCCAGCGGTCTTGGCGCGGGTGGTGGGGTTCGGCAGCGGGCTTGGCGCGGGTGGTGGGGTTCGGCAGCGGGCTTGGCGCGGGTGGTGGGGTTCGCCAGCGTTCTTGGCTCGGGTGGTGGGGTTCGCCAGCGGTCTTGGCGCGGGTGGTGGGGTTCGCCAGCGGGCTTGGCGCGGGTGGTGGGGTTCGGCAGCGGGCTTGGCGCGGGTGGTGGGGTTCGCCAGCGGTCTTGGCGCGGGTGGTGGGGTTCGCCAGCGGGCTTGGCGCGGGTGGTGGGGTTCGCCAACGGGTTTGGCGCGGGTGGTGGGGTTCGCCAGCAGTCTTGGCGCGGGTGGTGGGGTTCGCCAGCGGTCTTGGTGCGGGTGGTGGGGTTCGCCAGCGGGCTTGGCGTGGGTGGTGGGGTTTGCCAGCGGGCTTGGCGCGGGTGGTGGGGTTCGCCAGCGGTCTTGGCGCGGGTGGTGTGGTTCGCCAGCGGTCTTGGCGCGGGTGGTGGGGTTCGCCAGCGGTCTTGGCGCGGGTGGTGGGGTTCGCCAGCGGTCTTGGCGCGGGTGGTGGGGTTCGCCAGCGGGCTTGGCGCGGGTGGTGGGGTTCGGCAGCGGGCTTGGCGCGGGTGGTGGGGTTCGGCAGCGGTCTTGGCGCGGGTGGTGGGGTTCGCCAGCGGTCTTGGCGCGTTTGGTGTGTTTCGGCAGCGGGCTTGGCGCGGGTGGTGGGGTTCGGCAGCGGGCTTGGCGCGGGTGGTGGGGTTCGCCAGCGGTCTTGGCCCGGGTGGTGGGGTTCGCCAGCGGTCTTGGCGCGGGTGGTGGGGTTCGCCAGCGGTCTTGGCGCGGGTGGTGGGGTTCGCCAGCGGTCTTGGGGCGGGTGGTGGGGTTCGCCAGCGGTCTTGGCGCGGGTGGTGGGGTTCGGCAGCTGTCTTGGCGTGGGTGGTGGGGTTCGGCAGCGGGCTTGGCGCGGGTGGTGGGGTTCGCCAGCGGTCTTGGCGCGGTGGTGGGGTTCGCCAGCGGTCTTGGCGCGGGTGGTGGGGTTCGGCAGCGGTCTTGGCGCGGGTGGTGGGGTTCGGCAGCGGTCTTGGCGCGGGTGGTGGGGTTCGCCAGCGGTCTTGGCTCGGGTGGTGGGGTTCGCCAGCGGTCTTGGCGCAGGTGGTGGGGTTCGCCAGCGGTCTTGGCGCGGGTGGTGGGGTTCGCCAGCGGTCTTGGCGCGGGTGGTGGGGTTCGCCAGCGGTCTTGGCGCGGGTGGTGGGGTTCGCCAGCGGTCTTGGCGCGGGTGGTGGGGTTCGCCAGCGGTCTTGGCGCGGGTGGTGGGGTTCGCCAGCGGTCTTGGCGCGGGTGGTGGGGTTCGCCAGCGGTCTTGGCGCGGGTGGTGGGGTTCGCCAGCGGTCTTGGCGGGGGTGGTGGGGTTCGCCAGCTGGCTTGGCGCGGGTGGTGGGGTTCGCCAGCGGTCTTGGCGCGGGTGGTGGGGTTCGCCAGCGGTCTTGGTGCGGGTGGTGGGGTTCGCCAGCGGGCTTGGCGCGGGTGGTGGGGTTCGCCAGCGGGCTTGGCGCGGGTGGTGGGGTTCGCCAGCGGTCTTGGCGCGGGTGGTGGGGTTCGCCAGCGGTCTTGGCGCGGGTGGTGGGGTTCGCCAGCGGTCTTGGCGCGGGTGGTGGGGTTCGCCAGCGGTCTTGGTGCGGGTGGTGGGGTTCGCCAGCGGTCTTGGCGCGGGTGGTGGGGTTCGCCAGCGGTCTTGGCGCTGGTGGTGGGGTTCGCCAGCGGTCTTGTAGCGGGCGGTGGGGTTCGTCAGTGGCCTTGTCGCGGGTGGTGGGGTTCGCCAGAGGTCTTGTCGCGGGCGGTGGGATTCGTCAGCGGCCTTGGCGCGGGTGGTGGGGTTCGCCAGCAGGCTTGGCGCGGGTGGTGGGGTTCGCCAGCGGTCTTGGCGTGGGTGGTGGGGTTCGCCAGCGGTCTTGGCGCGGGTGGTGGGGTTCGCCAGCGGTCTTGGCGCGGGTGGTGGGGTTCGCCAGCGGTCTTGGCGCGGGTGGTGGGGTTCGCCAGCGGTCTTGGCGCGGGTGGTGGGGTTCGCCAGCGGTCTTGGCGCGGGTGGTGGGGTTCGCCAGCGGTCTTGGCGCGGGTGGTGGGGTTCGCCAGCGGTCTTGGCGCGGGTGGTGGGGTTCGCCAGCGGTCTTGGCGCGGGTGGTGGGGTTCGCCAGCGGTCTTGGCGCGGGTGGTGGGGTTCACCAGCGGTCTTGGCACGGGTGGTGGGGTTCGCCAGCGGTCTTGGCGCGGGTGGTGGGGTTCGCCAGCGGTCTTGGCGAGGGTGGTGGGGTTCGCCAGCGGGCTTGGCGCGGGTGGTGGGGTTCGGCAGCGGTCTTGGCGCGGGTGGTGGGGTTCGCCAGCGGTCTTGGCGCGGGTGGTGGGGTTCGCCAGCGGTCTTGGCGCGGGTGGTGGGGTTCGCCAGCGGTCTTGGCGCGGGTGGTGGGGTTCGCCAGCGGTCTTGGCGCGGGTGGTGGGGTTCGCCAGCGGTCTTGGCGCGGGTGGTGGGGTTCGCCAGCGGTCTTGGCGTGGGTGGTGGGGTTCGCCAGCGGTCTTGGCGCGGGTGGTGGGGTTCGGCAGCGGGCTTGGCGCGGGTGGTGGGGTTCGCCAGCGGTCTTGGCGCGGGTGGTGGGGTTCGCCAGCGGTCTTGGCTCGGGTGGTGGGGTTCGCCAGCGGTCTTGGCGCGGGTGGTGGGGTTCGCCAGCGGTCTTGGCGCGGGTGGTGGGGTTCGCCAGCGGTCTTGGCGCGGGTGGTGGGGTTCGCCAGCGGTCTTGGCGCGGGTGGTGGGGTTCGCCAGCGGTCTTGGCGCGGGTGGTGGGGTTCACCAGCGGTCTTGGCGCGGGTGGTGGGGTTCGCCAGCGGGTTTGGCGCGGGTGGTGGGGTTCGCCAGTGGTCTTGGCGCGGGTGGTGGGGTTCGCCAGCGGTCTTGGCGCGGGTGGTGGGGTTCGCCTGCGGTGTTGGCGTGGGTGGTGGCGTTCGCCAGCTGGCTTGGCGCGGGTGGTGGGGTTCGCCAGCGGTCTTGGCGCGGGTGGTGGGGTTCGCCAGCGGTCTTGGTTCGGGTGGTGGGGTTCGCCAGCGGGCTTGGCGCGGGTGGTGGGGTTTTCCAGCGGGCTTGGCGCGGGTGGTGTGTTTCGCCAGCGGGCTTGGCGCGGGTGGTGGGGTTCGCCAGCGGTCTTGGCGCGGGTGGTGGGGTTCGGCAGCGGTCTTGGCGCGGGTGGTGGGGTTCGCCAGCGGTCTTGGCGCGGGTGGTGGGGTTCGCCAGCGGTCTTGGCGCGGGTGGTGGGGTTCGCCAGCGGTCTTGGCGCTGGTGGTGGGGTTCGCCAGCGGTCTTGTAGCGGGCGGTGGGGTTCGTCAGTGGCCTTGTCGCGGGTGGTGGGGTTCGCCAGAGGTCTTGTCGCGGGCGGTGGGATTCGTCAGCGGCCTTGGCGCTGGTGGTGGGGTTCGCCAGCAGGCTTGGCACGGGTGGTGGGGTTCGCCAGCGGGCTTGGCGTGGGTGGTGGGGTTCGCCAGTGGGCTTGGCGCGGGTGGTGGGGTTCGCCAGCGGGCTTGGCGCGGGTGGTGGAGTTCGCCAGCGGGCTTGGCGCGGGTGGTGGGGTTCGTTAGCGGGCTTATCGCGGGTGGTGGGGTTCGCCAGCAGTCTTGGCGCGGGTGGTGGGGTTCGCCAGCGGTCTTGGCGCGGGTGGTGGGGTTCGCCAGCGGTCTTGGCGCGGGTGGTGGGGTTCGCCAGCGGTCTTGGCGCGGGTGGTGGGGTTCGCCAGCGGTCTTGGCGCGGGTGGTGGGGTTCACCAGCGGTCTTTGCACGGGTGGTTGGGTTCGCTAGCGGTCTTGGCGCGGGTGGTGGGGTTCGGCAGCGGGCTTGGCGCGGGTGGTGGGGTTCGGCAGCGGGCTTGGCGCGGGTGGTGGGGTTCGGCAGCGGGCTTGGCGCGGGTGGTGGGGTTCGGCAGCGGTCTTGGCGCGGGTGGTGGGGTTCGGCAGCGGTCTTGGCGCGGGTGGTGGGGTTCGGCAGCGGGCTTGGCGCGGGTGGTGGGGTTCGCCAGCGGGCTTGGCGCGGGTGGTGGGGTTCGGCAGCGGGCTTGGCGCGGGTGGTGGGGTTCGGCAGCGGGCTTGGCGCGGGTGGTGGGGTTCGGCAGCGGTCTTGGCGCGGGTGGTGGGGTTCGCCAGCGGGCTTGGCGCGGGTGGTGGGGTTCGCCAGCGGTCTTGGCGCGGGTGGTGGGGTTCGCCAGCGGGCTTGGCGCGGGTGGTGGGGTTCGCCAGCGGGCTTGGCGTGGGTGGTGGGGTTCGCCAGCGGTCTTGGCGCTTGTGGTGGGGTTCGCCAGCGGTCTTGGCGCGGGTGGTGGGGTTCGCAAACGCATTGCTGTTTGGTGTTTGGTGTTTGGTGTTTGCTGTTTGCTGCTTGGTGCTTGGTGTTCGTGGTTGGTGGTTGGTGTTGGTGTTGGTGTTGGTGTTGGTCTTTGTCTTGGTTTTGCTGTTGGTGTAAGTGTGTGTGTGTGTGTGTGTGTGTGTGTGTGCTAAGCGGTGCACCAAACACACGAGGCCTGAGTTGGCCAATGTTAACGTGTTTTTTTTACCGTCACCATCATAAAGCATTGTGTTCTTGCTGCGGCGTGTTGATGGTTATATTATATACTTGTAACACGTCCCAGTGTTTTATGTTTGTATCAGCAGTGGCACCAAGAATGT